>NW_007742090.1:14345-21839 GCF_000696425.1 Galeopterus variegatus
TTGAATGATCGGATACTTAAGTAAAAAGAGACATTTGATGTAAGAATCACAGACCTCATCAACTTATCCCACTGCATTAACACTGCTGCTATTTACCTTTCCGAGAGTCAAATTAGCTATCTGCAATTGGAATATTTTTTTCCGGGGGAAAAACAAAAAAGACTTCAAACCCTCTTAGGTTTCATGGGTTGCTCTATAAACGTGATTTGTGAAAAGGCAACTGTTCTGAGTAGTATCTTTGCCTACTAAAAGTTGCCACTGTATTTTGATAGCCTTGATAGCCTGAGGAAGCTTGCTGAATTATCATGTTCCAAGTGAGTACCAATACACTACAGTGCTCACAAATCACTGTTTTTACCTTATGGTGTTGGCACTTGGCACAGACACAAAATAACAGATGGCACAAAAATATCAGTTGTTTTCCATTCAAGAACAGTGTCCCATACAGAACTCAATTAAGCACAAATGAGTACAGAAGCCCTTTGTACAAGAAGTTTTATCAGTTACCTCTGCATCTGTGCATTTATTATTTGTACCAACAAAGCCTCTTCAGGGAATATTTCTGAGGTAAATCTACTCCCTTGCATTATAAAGCATCGGGCTGCTTTACTCAACACTAATGACCACATGAAATGGGAAAAACAACACTGAAGGCTGACTACCTGAGCATCTGCCACACTGATCCCAGAATAACTCGACCACCTTCCCTGAAAATACTTATGTTAGATCTTCTTTTTTATTCTTGTCCACTGGCTAATTAAATTTAGGATTAACTTTGCTGGATCCCAGATAGTCTTAAACAGGCTATTGAGGAAAATATCAAAAGGGAAATTTCTTAAGGAAACAAAAGTTTCAACAGAAATCATTCACCCAAAAGACACAAGGTATTTAGCACGCTGTCTTACTTGTCCTATGAACATGTTAGCAAATTGTTTGACACAAAGCATCAGTAGTAGCTATATTTGATTGTCTAGGACTAATTAAATTATTGAAGTCAGTAGAACTTTGTAACTTATTCTACATTTCTTGGCGTTAACTTGTCAAGTGTGTTGGGTTAAGGATGCTTATTGATTTTCAAGACCATTCTGGGAGGAGGCAACTTTTCACATTTACTCAAGTGGCCCTAGTTCAATTTCAAGCCTTTACAGTGAAACTCACTGGTCTGGCCCAGTTATATATGTATGTGTGTATCTACTTATCTGTAGTAGTCCATGGTACTAAAACAATAAAGTACCTGACATATACTCTGCATTTACCTCAACTTATTTTAAGATATTTGATAGAAAGCTTATTATCAAATAACAGTTCTCTCAAGTAAATGACTGGAGTACTAGTGTGCCCAAGGTGAATTTAGGAAAAGGCCGGTCAAGCATACATGGCTGGGATTTTTTATTACTAGTCTGTTAGTCCATGTGATGAGTGAGTCCCCTTGATTACTACTGGGACAATGTCACGAAATATTTTTGTGATCTGCCCTATCAAAATATAACTAAGAATTTGACATAAAAAATGTCCAAGGTAAAAAATGTCATTATGCAATATTTATTCATACTATTCACAAGAGCTACTCTTTGCCAGGAACCATGAAGCAGTATAACAGATACTCTCTCCTCTCTGNACCATATTGAGAAATTGAGAAAAAAAAATTACCTTGGTGATCTGAAACTGAACACAATTTTAAGGAGAAACACCAGTGTATGTGACAGTGTTTGTTTAACTTCCTAATATCCTTACAACTCACAGAAAGATTGGAACAATGCCTCTTTGATAATCAAGAGAAATGAAAGACAGTGAAATTTACTAAGTTGCTACTATGTGCTAGGCAACTGCATCTGGATGAAGTGAAATCAAAATTCAGTAATACAATACTATTAAGGCCTCAGAAAAAGATCCCCCTTACTGGTAAATCATTATGTCTTGCAAAACAAAGCAAATATGTATGCCAAATGGTGTTGGGATTGAATACTCTGGGGAGGGGGGGTGTGAGTGTGTATGTGTGTGTATTCTAAATTACTGTAGATGTATGCTATTACAGTGTGTGATGGCAAAAAAATGAATAATAGTATTGAAATTAACATTATTAAAGAAATATCATGTAATAGAGAGTGGAGAACATTGTTGAAAAGTAACCAAGTGGAGACCAGAGTAGGCAGGAACTGGAAATGTTTAATTTAGTGTTATCTGGGAGCTGAGGAGAAGTCACAATGCTGGAAATAAATTAGTAAAGAAGTCTGAGATGAAGGTATCCACTTTAAAAGTAGAAATCAGGCCAAATCTGTTCAATAAATCACCTATTAGTTTCTTGAAGATTCTCACAACATTCCAGCCAAATCTCTGGAGAAATCTGACCAAAAATATACTCCATAGACCTTCAGAGAAAATAAAAGTACTGTCAATTCAGAATTACAGTCACCAAGAAAGCAATTTTTGAGAGTTTAAGACACAGAAGTGAATAGGTTATGACCACAAGTAAAGACACATAATATCTGTCCAAAACTCATTTTGAAAGAAAAAAACAGAGAGAATATTAAAGGTTTAAAAATAAGAATTACAACATATATTGGCATCAGTGGGATATCAAGCAGGTAAGGGAAGCAAATTGAGAATTCCAGTACCTCAAATCAATAAGCTCATTCATTTGAACACTCCAGACTGCTGTCCTTGTCATCACTTATTCTAAACACCTATCTCTCCTTCATCTCCTTTCCTCTGACCATAATCATGAAAATAGAAGGAAGGGATAAATAAGAGGAAGGAGAAGCTAAAGAGCTCAGCTCATTCCCAGTACGGCATTCTGCTCTCTAACCCGGATACCACACCCTCCTCATCCACGGCGACCCACACCCTCCATCTGTCCACCACTGTGACTTCCTCATGCCCACTCATTCTACCCACTCTTACTCCCCGCGGTTTCACAAGTTTCCCTCTTCTTTATTCTTATTTTCTTTCATTCACAACCCTCAGCTCCCACTCTTTCAATATGATGTACAATTTCAGCCTGAAGACAATATTAGCACAAGAGGAAGGAAAAGATGTGATGTGGAAGCACAGGTCCAAATATGCAGAAAAATGGTAAATTTCAATATAAAGCTTGAAAATACCATGGGCAAGTTATTATCCCATTACAAAGCATACATGAATTACGAAATTTGGTCTTAAATGGTATTTACTAACTCTCTTCAAGAAAGAGTACATTTCACATTCTTATAACATATTCTCACTGCTGTCGTAGTGAACATGGCTTCTTAAGATGGTACTAGTTAGCGTAGTTAGCAAAGCCGTACAGGAATGTGGGAGGAGAGTTATCTTTTTCTTTTTTTCTGTAGGTTTTATTATTGTGTCCTCAGATTCATAATGGGAAAATCATGCTGATTATACCATAAATTATACAGAATGTAAATAAGACATTGGGATCGAATAAAAAGAGTTACTGAGAATTTATATTTATTTTACAAAATTGATGTGAAAAGGGGGCAGATTGATGGAAAAACATTAAGAAAATGTAGCATAATTCTGACTCCATAACTCAAATGGCTGCTGCCATAAAGTCTAATTTGAACATAAGCAACTTAATTAAAACAGAGACACCAGGTCACACAGGTTAGAATCTGACACATTGGCTGGTAGAAAGCTGCTGATGCTGTGTGTGGTGACAGCGGTGTTTCAGCTCTCAGAAGATTGAGATAGCAGTTAGACCCCAGGACAGGCATATTATGGTCAGGAAGAAGCTAAAGAGTGGCAAGAGGACTCACAGATGACCAAATACTAATGCAGAGAAGAAACAGGTGCGTCCGTCATATACACCAGCATGGATGCCATATGTGAGGTGGAAAGAGGGTGGCTGAAGCAGAGCTTTAAGAAATCTTGAGAAGGTATGACTTATCTATCTCTTCTCAGGTAGGACTGAAATTCATATTCTACAATGATTCTGCTAGTGCGAATGAGACCTATTTCTGAACATAACCTTTCAGAAGAGTGATTTTCAACTGTTTCTTCATCATGACACTTGGGTAATTGTCTCACCCACAGCACGATCATGTGTGTTCCCAGATTAGGGGCAAGGACTGTAAAAGGCTGGATGCTATGTTCAGTTCCTGGACTGTTAGAGTACATTCCACCTCTCATTTTAAATAAGCATTTCTTAGACATAACCTTGAATTTGTACTGGTATCTTTCAACTTATACTTAAAAAACAAAACTGTCACAAATTTTAGTACCGCACACTATTAGAAAATTACTCATCACATGACCCTATAATTTTCAGCCCAGTTTTCACTTTTCTTTGCATCTGTCCATACAATGCTCTGAGTTCCAGTGCCACCACAAATCTCTACTTTCTGTGGCTATGTAATTTATCCTAATTCCACTAGCAACTCTTAATGGCTTGTTCCAACTATTTGGGTTAAGAATACTTGCAGGAAAGTGGAAGAAAAATGGAATTCCTCCAAAATATATCTGGACAGGATAGTTGCAGTGAAATAAAAGCACATTTATGAAGAGAATAAAATAGACATGCCTGGGAAAGTGATTTCTTACTGGAGAATAAACTAAGGGTAAATAAAAATACAAGGTGGAAAGCTTATATTTTTTAATCTTGGCAGGTGACAATATGTGACTAATCTATCTTTTTCATCATGGCTAGAAGCACATACATTAATACTATGAGGGAGAGGCTAAATTTAACATCAGCTTAAGTTGTCTGTTGCAATAGCTACTCAAACCAAATCCAGTAAACTCCTGAGTAACTGTGCCAATGGGAAAGGAAAAGATAACATGAAATAATAGATTGCTTCTACTTTCAATATAGCTTCCATTTAGATTGCATTTCAGCAGATAGAACTACATACAGTCACTTATATATGCACTATATGATTAGCTACCTAGACCAGGTGGCAGAGGAGGCAGGTGGCAGATATCACCCAGTAAATAGATCATGAATATTTCATAAAATCACATAACTCTCATATTTCAGAGAAACATTAAAGATCTGCAGTTCAACTGCCCATTTAGTTGAGCTGAACTTTCTGCTACTAATTTCCCACCATTCAGTTTATCCATATTATGAAACTAACATTACAGTTCCTAATCTCATATATATGAAAAAATATTTGCCTTGTCTTATGTAGGACAGGCTATTATAAAAGATCAGTTCTTTACATCAGATAGTATCTCTAATAGCTCCCAGGTTCAAATCCAGTCTTTATCACTTGCTAGGCCTGCGAACTTGAAATATGTTAACTTAGCTTCCCCTAGGCTTCAATTTCCACATTTGTAAAATGAGCATGATAATAAGGCTTACCTCATAGGTTTGTTTTGAAAATTAAATGGGATTAAACATATATGAAGCTCTTAACCCAGTCCATTACTCCATCAGCTACAGTAAACGTTCTATGGAGCACTAGTCCTAAAAGACTAGAATATAAACTTGATGAGAGTAGAAACTTGTTCAGGTTTGTTTACTATGGTAATTCAAGTACTCATTCAATATCTCTTGAATAAATTACTAGATATAAAAAAATGTCCTACAGTAAAATTTATTTGGAAAATGCTATAGGTTCTATTATCCTTTTGAAAATGTGATATAGTTTAACAAATAAAAGGTACTGAGAAGTACTGTTAAAGTAACAAGTTTAAAAAAAATGTTGACATTTATTAAACATTTTCTGAAAAGGTTAACCATTCCTTTATTTTGAGGTTGTCTAATGTCCAGTGTTGCATGCAGCAGATAGTAGAAAAAGGTATCTTTGAAATGTTGTCATTAAAAAATCAGGATTGAAGATTAAAAATAATTTCTAGTAAGGATACTATATACAGTTAAATAATAAAATAAAATTTTTATTTGGAAAATATGTCACACTTTGTTTTATATAGCAAAATGCTTAATAATGTAAGTACAGGAGACAGTATAAACATCAAGATTCTAGTTATTGACTTGTCTTCATATATAGTATTACACACACACACACACACACACACACACACACACACACACACACACGACAGAGCCAGAAAATACAGAAGAGATTGTTGATTGCTTCCATAAAGGATTATGGGATTATTGCTGTAAGTATCAGAGCACACACTCTGAATTTGGCTTTATGCTCAGTGATTTGTTCTGGCTACCATCTGGTCCTTCAATATGAAATAAGTAGTGTTAATATATTTAACTTGTTTTATTGGGGTCAGATAGTCAGACATTTTAAAAATTATTATGAATGTAGTTCCTGTTCTGTTCTCTCATATTTCTACTTAAAGTTCTATGGAAATGTCACATTCTTCAATAGGAACTTTAAGATACAGAATAATAATAAGAAAGACATCCTCTGCTTTAGAAAGGTCATCTCCTGAGCATTATTTAAATCCTTAATAAAAAGTAAAGAAGATCTTATAGTTTCCAGGAAGAAAAGAAACATGATGCTCATCTTGGTACTTAGCAATTAGTTTTTTCTTAGGTACAGACTTGCCCATTCTATTTATCAGAGAGAACACTTGTCAAATAGCAACACTAGCTGTTACTCAATAATTTTACCTTAATAGTTCCTAAAACTTCCTTTCCTTTTTTTCATTTATGTACGAAGATTCAAAGCAGCAATCTAAGGCTTTGATATTTAAATTATTTGGCAATTTTATGTCCACTACATGGTACATTTGAAAACAACAATTATTTTCAGGACAACAGAATAATGTCTGAGAAAACATTTCCAAACATATAGCTTTACATCAATAGTGAATCAATTTTTCTCCTCTTAGACTTGAATATTTCTAAGGAAAAAATGTGAAATTCCATCATCTATTGAAACTAAAAGTCGGTTATTTTCCCTTATGCTTGCAAGTGGAACGAAATAGTTAATGCAACTGTGTTCTATATCGCACTCTTCAAATTAAAACTAAACTTTCAAATAACTTTGCTCATTCAATACCCTGGAACTTGGCTAGAGCACTATTCATCATAACATGGAATTCAGTATAAGACTCTCTTGGATCCCATCCAAAGGTTGAAATACAAAAAGAGCCTTGTTTATATGTTAGCTTTTTTCCATAGACTCAGAAAAATGCATAGTTGTGTGATTTCAATAGAATGAGAATAATTGCTTCCAACTTATGATTTCATAATTTGGTGAGAAAAGATAGTTCTCTTTCTGTCAAAAGAGCAAAACTCACAAATGATATCAGCAATTCACGTATAAATTAAATCTGTTTTTTAATTCAAAAGAAAAAATAAATTATAGATAAAAATCTACCAAAGATACTAGAAGTTCACGACTATTTCCTATTTAAGTGATTAGCCAAGAGTTTTAAAAACAATTTTAGAAATCTCCAGTTTTCTTCTTCCCTTGAGGAGACAATTTACTGCAGCTCCATGTTTGTTACAATGAAATGCTACAGTACAATTTACTAGTAATTTATATACTATAGTAGCTGGTAACAATAATTTATGCCTAAATTTATTATACATTGCAATAGTGCAGTATAGTGATTTTCATTTGTATAATG
>NW_007742090.1:22300-22896 GCF_000696425.1 Galeopterus variegatus
AAAAAAAAAAAAATGAGGACCGCACTTCATTTTTCACACTAAAAAAATAATCTAGTCTATGTCCAGTATATATTCACTTCTAAGCCAGTTGTATGTCAGCTATATGGATGCACCATTGGTCATCGGAGGAGAAAAATAGTAAGAATATGTTAATCATTTTGGAAGCCCCTAAGCAGTATTATGGGAGTAATAAGATAGTAGCATCACCTTCACAGGTTTCAGGAAAAGCTTTTCGTTGTGTAAGATTTGCATTACTTTCAAAAAGCACCAAAGTTGTCTCTATATTAAATTCTTACATGCTTGAATTATTGTTTTATTATTTTATTTTATTATTATTTTTTTGGTCTTTTTCCGTGTCCGGCAACGGATCGCAACCCTCAGTGTCGCCCCCATACCGGACCGAGACCGGCAACGAGATCGCAACCCTCGGTGTTGCCCCCGCGCCTTGCTCAGCCAGTGAGCGGGAACCGGTCTGTATGTAGGATCCGAACCCTCAGCGTGAGCGCCTCCGCGCTTCCCAAGCGGCGCACTAGCGCAGTGCGCCACCGGGCCAGCCCTGAATTATTGTTTTAAATCTCTATGGGCTCAACATTATT
>NW_007742091.1:0-611 GCF_000696425.1 Galeopterus variegatus
AAATAAATAAATAAAGCTGGAGGCATAACACTATCTGACTTTAAACTATACTACAAAGCTAAATAACCAAAACAGCATGGTACTGGCATAAAAACAGACACACTATTCACTGGAATAGAATAGAGAATCCAGAAATCAACCCACACAGCTACAGCTGTCTGATCTTTAACAAAGGTGTCCAGCTTATACACTGGGAAAGAGACCGCCTCTTCAGCAAATGGTGCTGGGATAACTGCATATACATATGCAGGGGAATGAAACTAGATCCATACCTCGCATCATATAGTAAAATCAATGCAAAATAGATTGAAGAATTAAATATACACCCTGAAACAATAAAACTTCTCAAAGAAAACATAGGAGAAACACTTCAGGAAGTAGGACTGGGCACAGACTTCATGAATATGACCCAAAAGCATGGGCAACCAAAGGAAAAACAAACAAATGGGATTATATCATACTAAAAAGCTTCTGCACAGCAAAAGAAAGAATTAACAGAGTTAAAAGACAACCAACAGAGTGGGAAGAAAATATACATCTGACAAAGGAATAATATCCAGAATATACAAGGAATTGAAACAACTTTACAACAAAAAAACAAGTAACCCAAT
>NW_007742091.1:2383-7929 GCF_000696425.1 Galeopterus variegatus
GTCCTTAAAGCCGAAGTGAGTCTCTTGTAGGTGACATATAGTTTGGTCTTTTTTTTTTTTTTGTATTCACCCACTCTATTTCTTTTTATTGGAGAATTTAATTATTCACATCCAAAATAATTATTGATAGGTAAAAACTTACTTTTGCCATCTTGTTAAATGTTTTCTGGCTGTTTTGTAATTTCTTTGTTCTTCTATTGCTCTCTTCCTTTGTGATTTGATGATTTTCTATTTAAGGTGATAACATCATAATTTTGATTGCATGCAAAAATTCTACTCTTTTACTTCCCCATATTTTATGCTTTTGATATTACAATTTACATCTTTTTTTTCTTTTTATGTGATGTATCCATTAACAGATTATTGTAGCTATAGTTACTTTATTTTTATTTTATTTTATTTATNTCCCTTTAGACCTGTCAATATTTGTTTAACATACCTATGTGCTCCAATGTGGTGTGCATATGTATTTACAATTGCTATATCCTTTTGATAAATTGACTCGTTTAGTGTTATATAATGACCTTCTTTGTCTTTTGCTAAAGTACTTTTACTTAAAGTCTATTTTGTTTGGTATAAATATAGCTACCCCTGCTGTCTTTTTGTTTCTATTTGCATAAAATATATTCTTCCATCCCTTCACTTTCAGCCTATGTGTGTCCTTAAAGCCGAAGTGAGTCTCTTGTAGGTGACATATAGTTTGGTCTTTTTTTTTTTTTGTATTCACCCACTCTATTTCTTTTTATTGGAGAATTTAATTTATTCACATCCAAAATAATTATTGATAGGTAAAAACTTACTTTTGCCATCTTGTTAAATATTTTCTGGCTGTTTTGTAATTTCTTTGTTCTTCTATTGCTCTCTTCCTTTGTGATTTGATGATTTTCTATTTTAAGGTGATAACATCGTAATTTTGATTGCATGCAAAAATTCTACTCTTTTACTTCCCCATATTTTATGCTTTTGATATTACAATTTACATCTTTTTTTTTCTTTTTATGTTATGTATCCATTAACAGATTATTGTAGCTATAGTTACTTTATTTTTATTTTATTTTATTTATTTATTTTGGCAGCTGGCCAGTATGGGGATCCAAATCCCTGACCTTGGTGTTATCAACACCATGCTCTAACCAACTGAGCTAACTGGCCAGCCTCTTAGCTACTTTAATATTTTTACCTTAATAGTAGAGATAGTGGATTTACGCACTACTACTACAGTATTAGAGTATTCTGAATTTCACTATATACTTAATTTTACCAGAAATTTTTACACTTTCATACATTTTCATGTTGCTAATTAGTGTCTTTTTATTTCAATTTGAAGATCTCTCTTTAGCATTTGTTGTGTGGAAGGTCTAGTGGTGATTAACTCACTCAGGTTTTGTTTGTCTGGGAAAGTCTTCTCTCTCCTTTATTTCTGAAGGAAAGCTTTGCTGCATAAAGTATTTGGGGTTGGCAGTTTTTTTCCTTCAGCACTTTGAATATATTATCTTACTGTCTCAAGGCCCATAGGTTTCTGCTGAGAAATCTGCTGATAGCCCTATGGAGGTTCCCTTTATGATACAAATTTCTTTTCTCCTGCTGCTTTCAAAAATCTCTCTTTGTCTTTTATTTTACAGATTTATTATAATGTCTTTCAGTGAAATTCTCTTTGGGATGAATTTGTGTGGGGACCTATGAACTTCTTGTACTTGGATATCCATCTCCTCAGATTTGGAAGGTTTTCTGACATTGTTTTTTTAAAGAAGCTTTCTGTCCCTTTGTCTCTCTCTCTCTCTTTGTCTCTTTCTGTCTCTGTCTTTCCTCCTTCTGGAACTCCTATAATGCAGATACTTAGCCTTTTGATAGTGTTCTATAATTTACATAGGTATGCCTCACTCTTTTAAATTCTTTTTTTTTTTTCCTTTTTTTATTCTCTGACTGGATAGTTTCAAATGACCTTTCTTTGAGTTCACAGATTCTCTCCTCCACTTGATCAAGTCTGCTCTTGATAATCTCTATTGTATTTTTCATTTCATTTATTGTATTCTTCAGCTCCAAAATTTTTTTTTTATTCTTTTTTATTATGTCTATCTCTCTGCTGAACTTTTCATTTTTTTTTTGTATAATGTTTTTCTGGTTTCATAGAATTGTCCACCTGTGTTCTGCTGTAGCTCACTGTGCATCCTTAAAACAATCATTTTGTGTTTTTTGTCCATCAATTTGTAAATGTCCATTTCCTTGATTTTTTTGTACTTTTTGTACCTTGCATTGATGTCTGCACATTTGTTGGAGCAGTCATCTCTTCCAGATTTTACAGACTGGCTTTGATGGGGAAAGACCTTCCCTGGGAGGGGGTGGGAGTGGGGTGTAAGGGCACTGACTGGGTGGAGTGTGGCAGTTCCTGCTCTGGGGAAGATCCAGTGGCATAATATCTGTGCAGCTCCATCAGCTGAGGTAATTGTCAATAAAGATTGCAGGGGTCCTTAACATGTGCATGGCTATAGGAGGAGCAGCTGCCCTGGTCCCTTGGCAGCATAACAGCATCTCCTACTGGGAGTGGGGAAGTACAGCAACATCTCTCTCTCTCTCTCTCTCTCAGGGGTCTGTGGCAGCATGGTTATTGGTTACTTGAGTGGCAAAAGCTGCTGGTGTCCTACAGGAGGCTCCTGGTATTGGCACCAATGAAAACTATTGGGTTCTCCACTGTGAAAGCTGTGGGGAATCTGTGGCTGTCACAGGGGCTATTCAGGTCCTTAGCAGCAGAGGTTGCCAGGGTCCTCCACTGAACAGGCTACTGGGGACCACGATGGCACTCACTGCATGGCTGATAAAGATAGCTCCTTTCCTTCTTTGTTCCTAGCCATCTGACTTCTCTGCTAAGCCAATCTCCCTAGCAATCCTTTCTGTGCAGCTATTCTTTTTTTGCTCCACTGTGTTGCTGTAGTTTTCAATTGGGCTTGAACCCTCCTAGGGCTATTTTCATTCATGGATAACTGTCTGATTGTTGTTTGTTTGTTGGAGGTGAAAGGCTGCTATTTCCTACTCCACTCTTTTACTAATATCACTCCTCTCTCTATTGTTTTCTACTTTCAGTTTTATTGATTATGCTCTTATCTTTATTTCCTCCTGTTTGCTTCCCCCCACACCTAGATTCTTGAGCAGGGAGACTAGATCACTGACTTGAGAAAATTTCCTTTTTTCTGATGTATGCACTTAGTGGTATAAATTTTCCTCTCAGCACTGATTGAACCGTGTTCCACAATTTTTGATATGTTGTGTTTTCATTAGTTTTTTAGATTTCAAGTGTTTAGAGATTTTCCTGTCATTCTTTCAATTACTGATTTCTAATTTGATTCCATTGTGGTCAGAGAACATACTCTGTATGACTTCAGTTCTTCTAAATGTGCTAAGGTTTTTTTATTGCCCAGAATATATCTTGGTACATGTTCAGAGACACTTGAAATGAATACATATTCTGCTATTGTTGGGAAGAGTGTTCTATAAATGTCTGTTAGATCCTGTTGTTTGATGTTGTTGAGTTCTTCTATATCTTGCTGAATTTCTGTCTAGATGTTGAAAGAAGGATATTAAAGTCTCCAACTATAATTGTGTATTTGTTTATCTCTTGCCAATTCTATCAGTTTTTGTTTCACATATTCTGCNAACAGATATGAGGTTCTTGGGAGGGAGGGGGAAGAGGGAGGAGGGAGGGAGGTTTCAGTAGTGGGCCGCAATAATCAAAATTGTATATTGACAAAATAAAATAAAATTTTTGAAAATGGGTGGCCTTAAACCCTTGGAGGCATTGGGACCTCTGCAAGAGATAAACCTATTTCCAATTTGCTAACCCTGACAATATAAATAATAAATGAATGAATGAATGAATGAATGGAATGTTCTGGATATGTCTGTTTGGTCCATTAATTGTGAAGTGTAGCTCAAGTTCAATATTTCATTATTGATTTTTTGTCTGGATAATGTTTTATCCATTATTGAAATTAAATGGTATTGAAGTTCCCTACTATTATTGTATTGCTGTCTATTTCTCCCTTTAGACCTGTCAATATTTGTTTAACATACCTATGTGCTCCAATGTGGTGTGCATATATATTTGCAATTGCTATATTCTTTTGATAAATTGACTCGTTTATTGTTATATAATGACCTTCTTTGTCTTTTGCTAAAGTACTTTTACTTAAAGTCTATTTTGTTNTATAATTGTGTATTTGTTTATCTCTTGCCAATTCTATCAGTTTTTGTTTCACATATTCTGCAGCTCTGTTGTTTGATGAATACATATTTAAGATTGTTGTGTCTTCTTGGTGGAATGATGCTTTTATCATTATGTAATGTCCCTCTCTGTCATTGGTAGTTTTCTTTGCTCTAAAGTCTACTTTATGTTATATTAATATAGGTACTCCTGCTTTCATTTAATTACTGTTTGCATGATATTTCTTTTTCCATTTCTGTCATTACATTTGAAGTGATTTTCTTATAGACAGTATATAGTTGGGCCATACTTTTAAATCCATTCTGTCAATCTCTGTCTTCTAATTGTTGCNACTGCTGTGACAGGAAAAGGTGGGGGGACATCACGTTTTAGGATTGCTAAATCTTAAAAAGAATATTGCCACCTGGGGGTACATGTCTAGGCCCCTCACTTACCTCCATTGATACCCAAATGGGGTGGGTGTAGGCTCCTTGTTACTGCTGGATGGGAATGGGAGTTCCAGCTCTCCACAGAGTCTTCACTGACACCTTCTGGCTGGAAGGATAAGAGTGTGTCATTATTGTTTCTCACATGGCCTCCACTGGCACCAAGAGGGAGGAGGCTTTCCTACTATTGATACAACATTAGCTGGGTGGTGTGGAAATCCAGACTTCCCATGTAATCTCCACCAGTACCATGGAGATTGCCTCAAAATGCCCAGTGGGAATGAAAGTTCTGGAATCCTATTCAGCCTTCTCTGACACTACCACACTGGTGGGGTTAAGATGTGTTTTTACAGCATAGCCTGAGTGGAAATCTAGGCTCCCCACTTGGCATTTGTTGGCGTGGGGGGGGGTCACAGTTCTTTACTGTGGTGTTTGGCTGGAGTAGAGCAGTTATTGCCTAGAACTTTTTTCTTTTGCTAGGATGCCCCTTTCCTGATTCTTTGTCTAGAGAAAACAGGCTTATGTAGGGGATTTTTTCTTCCTGCACCTGTCAGTGTTTCCAGGTTGCTGACATCTGAAATATATGAGGTAAAAAGAAAACTCAGGAAACTTAAGACTGTGTTGTTCCTTGAGGTCCTGAAATCTTTAGCCAGTTTGACATCTTCTCTCTACCTTTTAGAGCCTTCTTATGTTTATTTTATATCCAGGGTTTTTTAGTTGTGCTTACAGGGAGGAATAGAGAAAAGAATGTCTACTTCACTTTTCTGGAAGCTAAAGTCCTGTGGGATTTTGTTGTTGTTGTTGTTGTTGTTTGAAACTCATAGTTTAGTCCAAGTATAGAGATACTGTGTTACAGAATTGGATTCAGCAAGGAAGCAGCAGACACTCAGAGGGTTGGAGATGTA
>NW_007742091.1:9093-10359 GCF_000696425.1 Galeopterus variegatus
GAATGTCTACTTCACTTTTCTGGAAGCTAAAGTCCTGTGGGATTTTGTTGTTGTTGTTGTTTGAAACTCATAGTTTAGTCCAAGTATAGAGACACTGTGTTACAGAATTGGATTCAGCAAGGAAGCAGCAGACACTCAGAGGGTTGGAGATGTACATTCTAAGCATACATCATCTTAAGCAGGCAGTTGCTGGTTTCAGTTTCTCCTCATTCATGTGACTTGAGCAGGCATGTAAGCAGGATTACAGAAGCAAGGAATGCAGGCAGCTGATTATTAACTGGGCTGACTTCTGGGGGCTCTGGTAGATAAGCACAGTTAGCCACAGAGATGCTTCATAAGTACAAAATAATTTTTAGTCTTGGGTTTTTCCAATATTTCCCCCCTTTGATGCTCTCTTGAAACTTTGGAGTGAGCATCATTTATTCAACAATGTCTTCAGGGTCTAAGAGAGGCTTGAGGGAGGCATGGTCTGTTAAGGCCAGCAGACCACTGGCTGTCCTTCTCTCAACCACAGTTTCTATGGTGGTACGAATGCTGCGCATTAACGAAGGAAGTAGGCATGATACAATCAGGCAAATACCTAAAATGAAAAGGATCACTCCTATTAATGTTTGGAATCCTCCAAGCATATCAAACCTATTACCAAAAATGCCTTTGAGATTCATTCCCAACCATTTTTGTATGGGAACGTGGGCTAATTTTCATATATCTGTGGCTATGTCAGTGACTGCCTTCTGATTGTCATCTATTTGAAGACAGGAGTCTGATGAGTTGAATTTTCCACAAACTCCTCCTTCCTCTGCTAAGAGGTAGTCCAGTGCCAGCCTATTTTGATAAATGGCTGTCCTCATTTGAGATTGTTGTTTGGCCAGGAGTTCCAATGCTGTGGCAGTTCTATAGGAAATTAATTCTAAAATCTCTGTAACCTTATGATGAGGTTAAGCATATAGATGGGAGTTCTGTAACCCCAACTACCATCCTGAGCCCAGGTAGTGGGGCTATAGTATTCTATTATTCATTGGGGAGGCCATTCATCCTCTCCCCGCATTTGAGTTCCCCCTATGTCCCCTATATCTGCTTTACTGATATATCATTTAGATCTCAAGTCATCATACAAGGGAATTCCCAATTGTTTGCCCCGTTCCTGGGGTAGCAAGAAAAAATCTGGTAGAATAATCCCTAGAGTACAACATCCACTCCACCTTTTTGGGAGATGGGTGTATGCCCTTCTCCCACAAATCCAAAATAGTCTTTTGGATGCCCCCC
>NW_007742091.1:11538-16160 GCF_000696425.1 Galeopterus variegatus
AGGAGTATACCTGCTGGCAGGGGGTTTCTCCAACCTTTTGGGTGAATCTTTGGCCCTTTCTGCTCAGACAATTTCATCCTATAACCTCCAAAGACAAAATCCAACTAAGAGTGGGGGAAGGTGCCCATGGGGTTATGGTTTTGGTCCATAGAAGAATTTCAGAAACCTCTAAACTTGACCCTTTCCATGGCCAGGTCTCACTCATGAGGGCTCCCCCACATATCCAACAGTTAGATATATTTAGGGTTCTCGTTATTCTTTCTGCCAGGAGTAGGAACAGGTTCTCACTGACTGTGGATAAGTCTAGGGTTCTTTCGAGGGAGGTCCTGAGTTTGGGTGAGGAATCCCATTTCTTGATAGCCAATTGGGGTGGTTCTGGGAATCTGGGTGGTCAGAGTGGTAGGCTTAGTCAGGATCTCTTGAGTCTTGCCTTGGGGGTCTATGCATGTCCATGCCCTCCTAATCAGGAGGAAAGGGTTTCCAGTATAGATAGCTGTACATCCATGGGAGGCCCTGTACCAACAGTATGGGATGGGAAGGTGATCACATCCTGATCTTTCCTTTCTATCTTGATCTGTAAAGGGGGCCGTCCTTCCCAAGTAATGCCATTATTACACACTTGGGGCATCTGAGGCTGGTAGCATGATTCTAGTGGTGGTTCAAGTACTGTATAAGTGGGTAGTTAACAATGGCATTTGGGGAGACCCTTCTCAGATTTCCAAAAATAAATGTCCAGCTAGTCAAATTCAGGAACAGTAGCAGCATAGAGTCCATGTTTCTGCAGGAAAAGGAGAATAGTAATGGGATTTGCATCAGTGAGCTAAACAAGGAAATATATCACCAGTCTCAAAATAAAACCCAGCAGTCTCAGCAAGTGGATGGGGCAAAGAAAGGTTTAATCTAAAAGGCACATTGCCACAATGAGATTGCTAAGAAGCATCCTACTGACAGGAGGTAAAGGTGTGCCAGGAAAATTTTCTCTACACTATTGCAATCCTTTGGGGTAGCTGCTGCCAACCCTATAGCAAATACCAAAGCAAGCAGTATAATAAAGGCTAGAGACAAGGGGCAGCATATACTTATCATGTCCCGTATGGCAAAATCCTCAGGCTTCAGCTGTGTGTGGATCAGCCAGCCTCCAGAGTGGCTGAAGCAGGGCTCATTGATCCTCAGGCTTCCGCCATGTGTGGACTGGTCAGCTTCCAGTGTAACCAGAGCACAGCAGTGATGATTAGTGGGGGAATGCCTCTGGACCTGAACCTTGAGTGGGTTGGAGGGATCAGCCTTCATGGACCATGAGGTGGCATCATCTAGAGAGGCTGCCTGTTTCACTCGCATATGGTGGATCCAGGGAATTAGACCTGCAACTTTAACTGCAGTAGGGGTGGTTAGTATAACTATGTATGGCCTTGTCCAAGTTGGCTTTAATGGAGTCTTTTTCCAGTCTTTCACCCACACTGTGTCACCAGGCTGACACATTTCCTAAAGGGATGGGAGCTCATTTTAAAACTCTCTTGATTATCTGCTTTAGAGTCCTGGCCAATGGCTGCAAGTACTGTGATATTTCTATCTCCCCCAGCTGGCGAGGGTCCTCCTGCAATTTAGCTATGAGGTGGGGTGGTCTTCCATATATAATCTCAAAAGGCAAATACCTGGTAGGCCTCATCATGCTCCGGACCTGTAACAAAGCTCAGGGAAGCATATCTACCCAGGGAATCCCTGTCGCCTGCCAGAGCTTAGCTAATGTAGTCTTTAGGGTCTGGTTCATGCACTCCACATTACCTGAACTTTGTGGCCTATATGCTGTATGAAGCTTCCATTTTATTCCTAGCATTTTGGCCAGTCCTTGGACAACTTCTGCAACAAAAGCTGGTCTGTTGTCAGACCCTGTGGTCAATGGGAGCCCGTATCTTGGGACCACTTCCTTTAAAAGGGCTTTAGTGACCTCTCAGGCTTGTTTGGACCATGTAGGCAATGCCTCTGTCCATCCAGTGAATGTGCATATCATCACCAGCAAGTACTTATAGATTCTGTAGAGCTTTACTTCAGTAAAGTCCACTACCAGGTCCTTGAAGGGTGATGTCCCAACTGGCAGGACTCTGCGGGCCAGCCAGGGTCCTTGCTTGGCATTGTTCTGGATGCAGGTTGGACCTTGTGAGCTGACCTGGGCACAAAGAGAGGCAAACTTTGGGATGAAGTAGTAGTGACCCAGCATGGTCTCCAGGGCTACTTTTCTCCAGTGTGTTAATTCATGATACTCTGAGACTAGTTGGTGGGCTAGCTGTTGAGGAATCATCAATCGATGGTCTGAGAGTTTCCACTATCCTTCAGGAGTCTTAATTTCACCTTCTTTTTCTGCCCATTGAGCCTCTTCTTTTGTGTATTTTATCTGCTGTACTGTCTCTGTTACCAGCATGATTTGGACAGTTTCCTTTAGGTTTTTGGCAGATTCTGTTTTGGCAGCTGCCCTCTTGGCTGTCTGATCAGCCAGTTGATTTCCTTTACTGATCCTGTCAGTGCCCTTTTGATGGCCTTTGCAGTGTATAATGGCCACTTGGGTGGGCTCCTAAACTGCTTTGAGAAGCTGAAGAATTTCTCCTTTGTTTTTAATTGTTCTTCCTCCTGCTGTCAGTAGGCCCTTTCTTTGTATAGGGCCCCATGGACATGCAAGGTTGCAAAGGCATACTTAGAGTCAGTGTAAATGTTGACTCGCTTTCCTTTTTGACAGTCTGAGTGCCTGGATTAGTGCCCATAGTTCTGCCCGCTGTGCTGACCAGCCCTGGGGTAGCGATTTTGCCTCTATAACCTCTTCATGGGTTGTTGTATCCATGTATCCAGCTCTTCGTTGTCTTTTCTCAATGTAACTGCTCCCATCTGTTAACAGTTCCAAGTCTGGGTCAGTCAAAGGCAAATCCATCAAAGTGGGCCTACTGGAACATATTTCATCTATCAGTTCTTCACAGTCATGGTCCGGGAGCCAGACTCAGCAGGCAGGAGCATGGCTGGATTCAAAGTCTGCACTGTCTCAAGGCACACCCAGGGGTTTTCACAAAGGAGCCCTTGATAGTGAGTCATCCTGGAGTTGGTCAGCCATTTGTACCCCTGGCTATTCATCAGGGTGGTCACTGTGTGCAGGACCTCCACATTGACATTTTGTCCCAAAGTAAGTTTGTCTGCCTCTTGGATTAGGGTGACAGTGGCAGCCAGGGCATGCAGGAAGGGTGGCCAGCCAGCCATGGTATTCAATTGTTTGGATAAGTATGCTACCAGTCTCTGCCAGGGCCCTATAGTCTGAGTGAGAACCCCCATGGCCACATGATCTCTTTCATGTACAAGGAGTTTGAAGTCCCGAGTTTTATCTGGAATTCCAAGGGCGGGAGCCTGGGTTAGCAGAGTTTTAATTTCTGAAAATGCATGCTCTTGTTTTGGGCCCCATATTAGAGGCTCTTTTTCAGCTTCCTTGATTGTTTCATGTAGGGGCTTAGCTTTTTCTGAATATCCCGGTATCCAGATTCGACAGAATCTGGCAGCCCCAAGGAATTCTTGGAACTTTCTTTTGGTGTCTGGTCAGGGTATGGCAAACGGCTCATTTCCTTTCTATTCCCAGAGAGCGGCATCCTTCAGAGATGTGGTACCCTAGGTACCTGACTCTCTGTTGGCATATCTGTGCCTTTTCCCGTGACACCTTGTATCCTAAGTCAGAAAGCAGACTTAGTAGGGCTCTTGTTCCTTTCTAGCAGTTTTCCTGTGTGGGGCTGACCAGGAGGATGTCATCCACATATTGAAGTAGAATGCAGTTCAATTTGTCTCCTGGAAATACATCTAAGTCTGAAGCTAGCACCTCCAAAGAGTGTAAGTAAGTTCTTCAGTCCTTGCAGCAGCCTAGTCCAGGTCAGTTGTGCCTTCCTTCCAGTGTGGGGGTTTTCCATTAAAGGCAAACAGTGGCTGACTTTTATGTGCCAGTTGGAGGCAGAAGAAGGCATCCTTGAGATTGAGGCAGGAAAACCATTTAGTCTGTACAGGGAGCAAACTCAGGAGCATGTAAGCATTGAGCACCATAGGGTGGAGAGTGACAGCTGCCTTGTTCACAGCTTGCAGATCCTGGACTGAACGGTATCCTTTCCCGTTGGGCTTCTTGACTGGCAGAAGCAGTGTGTTCCAGGATGATTGGCATTCTAACAGGATTCCTGCTTCCTGAAACCAGTAGAGGTGTTTCTGGATTTCCACTTTAGCTTCCCACGGGACTGGATATTTTTTTACTCTGACTTGGGTGGCCCCTGGTTTTAGTTCTGTCATTATTGGGTCATCGTTCTTTACCATACCCAGGGGTCCCAGTTCTGCCCAGACTGAAGGATAATATTTAAAGAGGCGGTCCCTTAGGAGGTCTGGTGGCCCTGTGTTTGAGCTTTCTTCAGTCTTGGTATATAGGCACCATTATAGCCATCATCAAATTTCCTTGATTATTTAGAGTCAAACGTGTTTTTTCCCAGGGTGTAAAAGTTATTTGTGCCTCTAGTTTTCTCAGCAAATATCTTCCCAGTAAGGGTATCAGACAGTCAGGCAAATACAGGAATTCATGAGTTACCTCTTGTGCTCCGAGGTGACAGTCCAGGCTTTGCAGA
>NW_007742091.1:16778-17771 GCF_000696425.1 Galeopterus variegatus
CAAATACAGGAATTCATGAGTTACCTCTTGTGCTCCGAGGTGACAGTCCAGGCTTTGCAGAATGGCTGGTCTGCTTGGGTCCTTGTAGAACCAACAATGGTAGCCTTTTGGCTTGAGAATGGAGCCACTGAGCTGGTGACTACAGAATGTTCTGTCCTGGTGTCCACCATAAAAGTCATAGGTTGGCCCCCTACCATCATCTTGACTATGGGCTCCTGGGGGCCCAGGAACAGGGAGCCCAGTCTTTTCTAATCTGAATCTATTCCCACAAGGCCAATGATGTTATGGAGCTCTTTACTCACTGGATCAGCCTCATATTTCTTTCTTTCAGAGTGTGCTTTGTCTTGTGTCACTGGTTGGGATTTCTTCCCCCTTTTGGGGCACTCATTCCAATGGCCCAACTGTCTGCAGAAAGCACACTGATTAGACTGTAGGGGTGCCCATCCTCCTTGGCAGGGGTTCTTCTTTTTCTTTGGTGCAGAGCTCTGGTCTGGGTTAAGTGCCACTGCCAGAGTGCTGCCTTTTGCCTCAGGCATTTATCTGCTTCATTCTGGACCTCCTGGTCTTGGCTGACAAACACTTTGTTGGCCACCTCAAGGAGCTTCATTGCATTCATCTCAGGAAATCCTTCCAGCTTTTCATTTGTTTGTTTGTTATTTATTGAATAATAATTGATTATACATATTTTGGGGATTCAGTGTTGACATATGTGGATCAAATCAATATTACTAGTATGTATATTGTTACAAATTATATTTATTCTTTATGCCCCTTGTCCAATCTCTCCCTAACACCCTCTCCCTCCCTCCTTCCACCACTGATAACCCTAGATTTCTTCTCTCCCTCTGAAAGAGTAATGGTTACTCTGTTGATTTGTTGCCTAGATGCTGTGTCCAATGCTGAGAGGTGTGTTCAGGTCCCCCAATATTATCAGAGAAGCTGCTTCTTCTGTCACTCGAATGGGCTTCGTGGAGAGAGATATCCTCTTCTTTT
>NW_007742091.1:18049-20050 GCF_000696425.1 Galeopterus variegatus
TTACTGTGGTGGCTGTGGTGGGCCACCCACATGGAGGTGATGTTTTTGGCATGCACCTTGGTGCTGGTGGTGTGCCTGGTTGTGTGGGGAGGTCCAGTCCCCAGATCCGTGCCCCAGGCCCCGGGGTGTGGCCCCAAGGCTCTGACTCCTTCCAGCTTTTGAAGCTTGTGGCAGATGTCAGTGCAGGACTGGGCCTCAAAGACTGCATTGGCCATTCATTGTTTCTTGGCCACTTCAGGGTCAAATGGTGTGTAGATTCAGAAGGCCTCACTTAACCTCTCATAGAACTCTGCAGGTGCCTTGTCTGGCTTCTGAGTTGCAATGGTTGTTTTGGACATATTGGTAGGCTTCCTGGCCTCTGCTCTCAGCCCTTGGAGAATGGTTTCCCTATATTGGCAGAGCTGGTTTCTCCTCTCTTCTTCATTGAAGTCCCAGTCTGGCATGGTATTTGGAGCAGCATCTGTCACCCAGGCCTCGGGATCCATTGTGGCTTTAAGTACATGCTGCTGCAACCAGTGCCTGGCTCCGGTCAGAATACATCGCTGTTCTTCTGTATTGAAGAGAGTGAGGAGTAGCTGATGACAGTCTTCCCAGATGGGCTGGTGAGTGAGGAAAACCGACTCCAGGAGGCTGATGAGAGCCTGGGGTTTTTCTGAATACAATGAAGTATATTTCCAATTCAAAAGGTCTGTGGTTGTGAAGGGTTGGTAGTAGAAGAGGGGGCACCCTGGCTGCACACTGCCATCTGGATTGATTTGTTGTGTGCCTTGGGTCTCCCACAGGGGCATCTGAAGGGCTATAACCTGTTGGGTGGGGTGGAGTCACCTCCCCACCAGTTCAGGACTCTCTGGACTGTCTGGTGGTGATGGTGATGGGGCTGGTGGGACTGAAGCCAGGGGGCTGTCTGGCAAAGGATGTCTAGGGCCAAGCATCCCTGAAGGAGAGGGATATGGCGGTGGCAAGGGTTCTTCTTCTGGGTCTCCTTAATATATAGGCTTTTTGTTTTTTCCCTGACTTTACTCTGGCTTCGATACCATTCGTGTAACAAGGACTTTACCCTTTCCTTTATGAACACAGAACCAGACCCAGGGTGGTGGAGTCATTGCTATAGTCAACCAGGAGTCTATGTATGGAAACTGGGCAGGGTGCCCTTGTTCCCCTGTAATAACCTTATACACTGCTCACAATTTTTGGAGGTTTAGTGTCCCTTTTGAAGGCCACCCAACACCAAAAGCAGGCCATTCTAATTCACACAGGATCTGGAGTTTCCTGGGGGTCATTTTTACTCCATATTCCCCAGAGTACCCCTTCAAAAGTTCTTTAATATACATGCAAGGATGGTAGGTTTGGAATTCCTTGTCTCCATGTTTGATTTTAGCCTCCCTTTTAAAATCAGCTAACCCTCTTCAGGGGAGTAGAGGTAGAGGGGGGAAGCCAGGCAGTGACAAAAAAGCTGTACTAGGACACAATCTGTATTCCTTTCCAAGCAATTGAACCCATATGGGGGGGGGGTGGATTTTTATGACAGAATGAGCACTGGGTCTCTAGGAGCAAACAGCATGAGAGTATGTGTTGCTCCTCAGCAGTCACATATACCTCCTCTAGGTCTGAAAAGAAGCTTCTGCCTCTTTCTCAGGGGCACCAAAGGCTCCCAGACATGGACAAAAGGCTTTGTTAATATGTGTGTCCCCTCCCAGAACCCTCCCAGCAGTGGAGATGTGAGACAAAGGTAGAGAGCCCCCCTTCTCCCAAAGGAAGAGGAAGACCACATAGGTGTCTGCCTGGCCATGCCCCTTGTGGGGACCATTGGGCACGTCTTGGCTAAGGTGTACCCATATAAGCCCCAGGCCTGGTCCAGTCCATTTCTGGACTGGAATCACCATTATGCCATATGATATGGCCGTGAAACTGCAGGTTAGGACCCACTCAGACACCACATTTATCACTTGGTATTACAAATATTTCACATTTACTCACACACTCACACAGAAGTTAAGGTAC
>NW_007742091.1:21304-21704 GCF_000696425.1 Galeopterus variegatus
AGCAAGGAAATGGCAGACATTCAGAGGGTTGGATAGTCAGAAGTTTAATATGCTAGTGGGCCCAGAAGAGCTATCGCTCTGAAGTTCTGGACCCTGAACAAAGGTTTTGCAGGGCCTTTTATAGGCAGTCCCTTGAAGTTTCGGTTTCTAAGCATACATCTTAAGCAGGCATTTGCTGGTTTTGTTTTCTCCAAATTCATGTGACTTCAGCAGGCATGTAAGTGGGATTACAGAAGCAAGGAATGCAGGCAGCTGATTATTAACTGGGCTGACTTCTGGGGGTTCTGGTAGATAAGCACAGTTAGCCACAGAGGTGCTGCAAAAGCACAAAATAATTTTTAATCTTGGGGTTTTACAACAACTGGGCCAGGTAACTGTGAAGCCCATTCTTGCTCTGAGA
>NW_007742091.1:22342-22888 GCF_000696425.1 Galeopterus variegatus
GAATTTCCCAACAGACCAGAAACTTGTAAAAAAAACTTTTGAATCTTAGACTGAAATTTCTCTCCCTATTTTAATATCATTCTGTCTTAGTTTTTCCTCAGTTGACATTTATGCCTTTTAAATAGATTCTTTTAACATAAGCTCTGTTGTGGTTTCTGTTTATAAAGTCATAAACAGAACTGTCAGAGGAGTGTTCACTATAAAAAAATTTGGGGTTTTTTTTTTTGGCAGCTGGCTGGTACAGGGATACTATAAAAATACTTTATACTATATCTTATACAAAAGTATAATATCAATATGTGTATTACTATCCTCTCTCACTGAGTAAATATAATTATCTATATGACATTCATTTTGTTATGAAGGTTAAAAAGTGAAAAATAGCATTTTTTCTACTGAGACTGGAAAAAACCTCAGTACCTTTCATAGTTATATAACAGGGAAAAAGCAGGTACCGTCATCCTATTTTATAGTCCAAGAAGCTGGTATATATTCTATATGATAACATCACAGTAATGATGCTCAGTATTTTAAAAGTACAGAAAA
>NW_007742092.1:0-2034 GCF_000696425.1 Galeopterus variegatus
GAAAGAAAGTGAGCTGAGATGCTGGGTACCGTTCAAGCTTTATTAAAGAAAGAAATCTGCCAAGCTGTACTCAAAATGGAGGACAGCCTGGGGCTGCCCTGAAAATGGGGGACAGCTGCTAACACAGGGCAGTGGGAGCTTATATTGGTATGTTGGCGCTAAGAGCTGGGTGATGTAATTCCAGGGTGGGGATTGAGTTAGGTCATGGGAATGGAGAGTTCTGCACATGCAGAAATGCCGAAAGTTTCAGGGTGATGTAATTCCGGGGTGGGGATTGAGTTAGGTCATGGGAATGGAGAGTTCTGCACATGCAGAAATGCCAAAAGTTTCATCTTCTCTGAAACCACGAGGCTTCTTGTAAAAGAGAATGGGGGAGGGGAGGGGAGGAGGTGGATGGTGCCATTTTGTACTTGGGCTTGTCTAAAATGGTGCTGGTTATGTTGCAGATCTATTAACAAGGTGAAAGGGGCCATCTCAACTGCCACCTTCTCTCCAAAAGCTTTCCCAGATTCACCCAACCTGACTGCAAGTAATCTCTATGACTGGAAAGCAATGTCTACGCAGTTTGTTAGAATTTCTTACACCCTTGTCATTTCCAGTTTGTACAATAAATATTTGTGACCATATCTTATCTTGCCTCCTAGATAATTTGAGCACTGTAAGCGCAGAAACCAAGACCTTGTGCCTCCACTCTCATGGTACTCACACTCAGCCTAATAAGTGTTTATAGAATGGATTGAGTTTAGAGAAGAGACATCCCTTTAAGAGCTGGACTTAAAAGGTATAAGAGTTTGGCCCGTTTATACACCTCTTGGTGCTATCTATGTCTCTGGTTCTGACTACAGTGGGCATGACTCTTGCCCTCCACATCTCCTTCCCACCAACACTCTCACACAGTCTCTGGGCTCTTTCCTACTAAAATACTTCATGCTTCCTATTTCACCACAATACTGAGTTTAGAGGAGTTTATTAGGAGAGGTGAGAATCTGAAATTAGATGCAATGGGAGGAGGGGCAGATCTAAATGTAGGTGGCACATAGGAAGCCCTCAATAAATGTTTGTGGAATGAGTGAATGAATGAATGAATGAATGAATTGATGCTCTACATTGGTCTTACAAGCAAGGCAGCTAGTTGCCCAGTCACCAGAAATCAGACCATCAGAGAATCTCAGAGGCAGGATGGGTGAGTTGATGCTGAAGACTATTGAACTAGGGCTCTGGAAATCCTTCCTGCTTCAGGCTTATGGGCTACCCTTAAAAGTTTGAGACCTAGAAACCAGCTAATTGAGGTGGAATGTTGAGATTCTAGGGTGGAGAGTTTAAATATAGCACCTCAGGTCCCTGACCTTGAACACGGACCCCCAGTATGTCGAACACCAACCAACGTAAATGTACAGCTAAGTAAGCAAAACAGCATTTAGCTTTCAGCCTATTACACCAATTACATTGATCTCTTCCAAACTTTATTTCCCACTGCAGTTTACCATCTAGGGAGGAGAAAATCAATGGAAGCAACTTGTTTGGGTAGCAGCTGCTGAGAGGAGTAGCCAGCAGCTGTGCGTAGAAGGAGTCAAGCTGCCTGAGGACACTAAGATACATTCTCCAGGTCTCTCGCTCTAACTTTTCATTAGTCATCTCATAATGAGCCCTTACAGTTTTTATTTTGGGTTTTTTTTTCTTTTAGATGATGTCCATTTAAAATTTTTACTGTCAACATGCTTTACTTCTGCAATAAGAAAAAATAAAATATTTTTTAAATATCAGTAATAGAATATAAATGTAATAATGTCCATCCCTATTTAAAATACTTCAGAGCCTCCACACTACTACTAGGATGAAAGATCCAAATTCCTCAGTGCAGCGTGCAAGACTCTGCTTTCCCCCACTCCTCTCATTCATTCCGTTGCAATTCCTCCCAAAGTGCTGGGCATACCTGCTTTGCCCTTAAGCCTTCACATATGCATTTCCAGCCACTCAAATGCTTTTCCTCTCTGGTTCAATCATATTTGGTAATATCATTTCTTCCTGGAGACT
>NW_007742092.1:3573-17903 GCF_000696425.1 Galeopterus variegatus
AAAGAGGTTTATTTGGCTTACGATTCTGGGACAGCTGCATCTGGCATGGGCCTCAGGCTGACTCTACTCATGGTGGAAAGTGGCAGGCAGCCGGCAGGTGCAAGCAGATCACATGGTGAGAGAGAGAGAGAAGAGATGCCAGGGTCCTTTAAACAATCAGCTCTCGCGGGAACTAATAGAGCGAGAACTTACTCACTACCCCTCCTCCCCCAGGGAGAGCATTAATCCCTTCATGAGAGATCTGCCCCCATGACTCAATCAGTTTCCAACAGGGCCACATTGGAGATCAAATTTCCACATGAGTTTTGAAGGGGACAACACATCCAAACTCCATCACTAGGAGATGAGAAAGGAAGAGGTCAGGGAAGCCTGGGAACACCAAGCCTCTTGTAAGAGATAAGGCTTAAACCAAACAGGCAGAATATGCCTCTACAATGGGATTGAGAGTGTCTCTGACACAGACATGGCAGTCCATACCTGTGTGACCTAACCCACAAGTACTCACCAGAGGGTTAGGCTGATGCCAATTCCGACCCCAGCTCTGCCATGCTCTAGCACTGTGCCTTGGACACATTTCTCAACCTTTCCAAGCCTGCTTCCTTCACTATGGGAATCTGAACGTCTAGCTTGCAGGGGTTTTGTGAGAATTTAAATGTATGTGACAGTATCTAGAACAGAGCCTGGTGCCTAACAGCCCATTTTAAGAAATGCCACTTTCTTTTCTTCCTTCCTGCCACATAAACAGGCTTGACATGTCACTGGCAAGAATATCAAAAGTGCAGCTGGGGTTTGGAGACTGAAGGTTTTTTCTGCCCAACCATTTATAGTCTGTTCCCTCACATGTGACCTGCCCGCCCGTACCTCATTATATCACACACACACACACACACACACACACACACACACACACACACACACACACACATTCCCCGTACCTCATTATATCACACACACACACACACACACACACACACACACACACACACACACACACACGTAAAACCCAAGGGAGAAAGAGAAGCTATTTCCAACCCCCTGATCTGAATGGGTCAGATTGGGAACTGTCCATTACTGTCAGCAGGAAAAACAAAGAACCAAGATCCAGGCCTGGCCTGAAGTTCTCCCTCCACCACAGGACTTACAAGACATGAGAGTACAAGACCAAATGTCACTTTCTATGGGGCTGGAGGGAGAGGCTTCAATTAAATTATTGAACAATCCTGTAAAATACCTTGGAACATTTTATGAAGCCATTGATATTTCTGTAGGAAAAGAGAAGGAGGCATGTGCTGTGGAGGACGTGGGCATGGGTGAGGGTGAGGAGGAAGGTTGTTTTAGTTCATTTCCACCAATGACAGATCAAGCCTGATGAAGATTTAGAAGCAGCACCCCAGAAGAATACATAACGTGATCTTATTTATTCAGCCCTTTCAGGGAAAGAGCAATAGCATGCCCTCATGTGTGGAAATTATCCCTTGAAGAAGAACATTTCAAGTTGGACTTGAACTGAGGTTATTAATCTTTGGGGGAACTATAGACCCTTTGGGGAATTCTAACACAGAGAGCTATGCCCTTCTTCCTTGGGAAACACAAATATACCCCAAATTCTACTTGCAGTGTTATGACAGTCATGGATTCCAAGTTTACAATGTCTCTATTAAAAAATAAATAAAAAATAAATTTAAAAATAAACTTTCTAATGGAAATACTTCTTAACTGCATTACCCAGTTTCCTGTCTTTGAGACCTACCCATACCACTAATTGCTTCTCAGGTTGTGAACGGAAACTAAATGGACTCTTTCAGTTCCTCTAGGATCAGCAGCAGCAGTTTGAACAAGCCCTTAGCTAGGAGTCAGGACACTTGGGTTTCAGAATCATCTCAGCCCCTGCATTTTCAGAGTGACACTGAGCCAGTCTCAAGTCTCTCTGGCTTGTTTCTTCATCTGGGGGACAAAAAAGGTTGGGGTGGGGGCGGAGTTTTGACTAGGACAGCAATTTTCAATGTATGTTCTGTGGAAGATGCACATCATGCACAATATAAAAAGTTCCCTGGCCAAAATAAACCAGGGAAATGTTACATATTTTATTCTCTACTTGGAGATGCACACAACTTATTAGCATATTGTCTCTGAGAAGTCCTGCAATAAAGAAACCTATTGCATTTCATTTAGTCTAACATTTTCCTAATTGATTTGATCCATAAATTTTTTTTCCAGCAGAATAACAGCACTGCAGTCCCATCAGAGAACCATTAACTTAGCACTGAGTTTAGAAGTCAGTAAGATGTGACTCCATGACATCTATTAAACCTTCCCAAACAAATCAACACATCATAGAAAGTTATAGAAGGCTGGTATTAAAACAGAGTGATGTGAACCTTATGCCCAGCAGGAACACTGTAGAATTCTTCCATTCATCCTTACTTCACCGCTTGGGAGTTAATTGTTCTCTTTAGGCAAAATAGTGTAAATGCTCACACATCAGCTTTTAGTCTTTTCTTTTATTCCTTTAATTTGTTTAGGTCGGTAACTCTCAAACCTTAGTGTACATAAGAATTACTGTACTATTGGGGTTGATGGCTTAAATGCTCACACATCAGCTTTTAGTCTTTTCTTTTATTCCTTTAATTTGTCTAGGTCGGTAACTCTCAAACCTTAGTGTACATAAGAATTACTGTACTATTGGGGTTGATGGCAAAGGGGCACTTTAACTTTAGATGTATTATTTCTCTTATCTAAAAAAAAATGAAGCAAACATGACAAAATATCAACAGGATGATGAAAATGGGTGTTTAATCATTGGTGTTTAAACTTTTCTTTATTTTGAAATTTTTCAAAAGAAAGAGTAACGTTTAAATAATCTCGGTTCAAAGTTGAATATACTTAGCAGGGCCCTTAGAGGATTTTCAGGGGTAACTACGCCTCTTGTGGTTTTTGCCTGATGCACAGACTTTACATCTCACCACCACATAAGATGCAACCAGGACTGGCTGGTCAGCGCAGTTGCTTAGAGCCTGGTGTAATCACACCAAGCTCAAGGGTCCAGGTCCCTGTACCAGCCAGCACCAAAAGAAAAAAAACCACACTCTAATAACTTCCTTCAGGAGGGATTTTGGAGAACATTGGCCAAAAGCTCCTGGGCCCTCCGAGAATTGGCAACCGAGGGCCTAACCCTGCCTCCACCTCCTTGTCTCCTGGCTACAGGACTATAGGGTCAACATTTTCTTGCGGCAACAGTGGAACGACCCCCGCCTGGCCTATAATGAATACCCCGATGACTCTCTGGACCTGGACCCATCTATGCTGGATTCCATCTGGAAACCCGATCTGTTCTTCGCCAATGAGAAAGGGGCTCACTTCCATGAGATCACCACAGACAACAAACTGCTAAGGATCTCCCGGAATGGAAATGTCCTCTACAGCATCAGGTGAGTTCTGTGCAGGTTTGTCCACTCTCTCCTGGAAATGTTTCTTGCCCCTCTGCCTTCTGGGAGCAGACAGTAAGAGGGAGGCAAGACAGAGGTAAACGAGCACTGGCAACCCAACATCTTTGCAGAATAGGCAGACCCAGCTCTGTAACTTACAATCGCCATGTAAAAATAAAATACCTTGGGAAGTCCTAGGAGAAAAACGTTCTTTATAACCAAGAAGACCAGGGAAGTCTAGAGAAGGTGGAGTTTAAGCTACGCAGCATTTTAATAAAACAAGATAGGAAAGAGTATTCAAACATGATGACCAATAGCAGGGGCAAAGGCACAAAGCCTGGAAAATCACAGCAACTTCAAGGTAAATGGGCCTGCCAAATAGATGGTGCTACTCACAGGTATAAGCCAGGGCTGCTCCATCCCTTCTATAGCCTCTTTCAATCCCCCATACCTTGCATTGAGTCCAAGAGGTTGGAACCCTTCCCCAGCTATGAGGTATCCTTCAGATATTGATTAGGAGCAAAGTTTTCAGAGTCTCCTGCCACCCCTCTCCACCTAGTCCCTAATCTCCTTCCCCAAGACATGGGGAAAATAACCAATGACTAAGAAGTGAAGAAATTACCTTACACATGTAATAACAGGTACATTTCACTGAAAATTTACTCACTATGCTGGGTACTTTTCATGTGTTATATCTAATCTTCCTAATAACCCCATGAGGTAGATTTTATTATGCCCATTTTGCAGATTAAACAAGTAAGAATCTGAAATTTTAAGTAACTTGCCAAATTCCCACTATTAGTAGCAGAGCCTAGGTTCTAACCTGTGTTAATGTGGATCTGATACCTCTCAAAGCCTAGAACAGTGCATGGCATTCTATTGGCACCCCAATATTTAATGAATGAATACATATGTTTTTACTTCAAAAAGATTAAAACAGTACTGGTCTTAAATGACTCCCACCCCTCCTCCCCTTCCCTTTCCAGTTCCTCAGGGGAATAAATCTTATTTTCATTAGGAGATAAGCCTTAAATGTCCAGGCCCATGGGAGAGGCTGTACAGGTCCTAACCCTCAGGTGGGTGGGTGAGGGGGCTCAGGAGCCTCACCACTGCAGGGCAGGCTTGGAGGAACCAGGGGCCTGAGACACCTAATCGGTGGCCCTCTTTTTTTTTTTTTTTTCTTAATCGGTAGTGTTCTAATGTAACTTAGCTGCTGGCACCTTGGCTTCACATGGCAAGGCACACAGCCCTCTGTGAACTTCCTCACCCTGGAGCCTGCCTCACCTAGTGCACATCCAGACTAGAAGAATGACAGGCTTAGGAAATGACCACCAAGGCCATGGCTGACTAGAGGGAGGGGACAGTCACCCTGCTTGGATTTTTCTGCTGCCAGGCTAATTTCATATCTGCAGAAAGCTAAGTCTCAGTGTAGCATGACAGAAGGACAAATCAGCAGAAAGTGTTGTTTCCAAGGTCATTCAACTTCAGGAAATTAACCCAGAGTGACAGCTGCCCCACTTTGGAGCTTTTATCTTCAGAAATTCAACTGTATTCACTTTCCCTTCACTTCCCCCCTCCTTCTCCCACTCCCTTCTTTTCCCTCTTCTTCCCCTTCCTCTCCCTCACCTCTTTCTACTCATGCTTGTGCTTAAAGGGGCCCACATCCAGAGCTGTGGGTGTGAGCTGGAGGGAGGAAGTTCACAGAGGGCTGGGTGCCTTGCCATGTGAAGCCAAGGTGCCAGCAGCTAAGTCCCATTAGAACACCACCAATTAAGAAAAAAAAAAAGAATAAGAGAAAAGAATTTTTTTTAAAAAAGGACCACCAATTAGGTGTCTCAGGGCACTGGGACTGGCTTTTCAGGACAGTGGTGCTGGAAAGGCTGCCAGCAAACATATGAACCAACTCCACAAGGACTCAGAATCCAAAGGCCAGGAGACAGGCTTTTGAAGCCCAGCTGAGCCAACAGCTTGTTGTGTGACCTTAGGCAAGTCCCAGCCTGTTCCTCTCTACACCCTGTCAGATGAGGGAGTTGGCATGATGATGATGATCTAGGGCTCCTTGGGTTCTGAGAGCCTTTCTTCTCCCTTCCTTGCAGCAGGTGCTCAGATGTTGGCAAAGCCTTTTAAGCTGAAGTCTTGTATCCCAGCCTGGGCTGCAGGCCTTGGGTTCTGCTGAAGAGACTCTTTCTGGTTCTGAGGCTGTGGCCTCTGCAAGGGTTGGACAACCCAAACTAAACAGCTAACCCAGAATCCTGAGGAGCCCACCACTTTCCAACTAACCCCAGCATGGGCCCACTGATGCGAGGCAGCTGTTTGGACACCCAGAAGGCAGGGGGCCTCTTTGAAATAACTTTTGATGAGTCCAGTGTGTGATGGGAGGCAGCCAAGAACCACGTGCAGCATGTGCTGCAGGTGCACCTGGGGATACCTGAGGCTTGGTGCTGCTCAACTTAAAATTTGGCCTCTGTCCCTACCTGAGGGCTCTGCAGAAGAGTAGGGATTGCAGGCAGTCTCTGGTCTCCAGGCAACTTGCTAAAGAGGTCTCTAGAAGCCAGACAGACTCCGAAGAAATCCAAAAGTTCCACTGACTCTGTGTGACATTAGGCAACTTACTTTACCTCTCTGAGCCTCTATTTCCATATCAGGAACTTGGAAATAAACATATATTTATTCAACAAACGCTAGTTCCCTGACCTCCTTTCCCTATCCCAGATAACTGATTTTCTGATAGTAACTAGAAAGGAGGTATATCCTCCCTGATTTGTGGATCTAGCATTATTCAACTCCCTTCTCTTCCCAGAATCACCCTGACACTGGCCTGCCCCATGGACTTGAAGAATTTCCCCATGGATGTCCAGACATGTATCATGCAACTGGAAAGCTGTGAGTCCCTTGCATGAGTCTTCTAGAAAGAACCAGGCTCCCATTTACCATGGGACTGACAGAAATTCACACAGTTGCTCCTAACTGCTGGACCTCAGGAGATTACTGTAATAACCTAAAATTCTAGATAAAGGGCTTTGCTTTTAGAAAATGCATTAGAAATATAATTCCCCTTACATTATCTGACTGAGGCCCAGCATTTGGAGCCAGTAACATTCTCCAAAGAGGCACAGTTCAATGTTTCTTGTGAATACACTCACCAGGAATAGAGAAGGCATAGCTTGAAAGAGTCATGGTCCTGAAACTTACAGGGGATGCTCATTCCAGTAGGGGAGATAGACAACTGACTACACAAATAACTCTAATAAAGGACAGAAGTGGTTTGTTAGAAGTACAAAATGCTGTGGCCTCATAGCAGAAGGAGTGCTTCCTTCTGATGGGAAAGGAGAGAGGGTATTGGAGAAGGCTTTATGGAGGACCAGAATCTTAAGAGAGGGATAGCTGACTTTGATTGCAAACACAGAAACCAATCTGACTAATGTAAAAGTACAGAACCAGGACAGAGCATTTAGGTGGCAGTAACTAATGGATCATTTCCTTGAAGCACTGCCTCTGAGGGGAATCAGTACCAACCAACTCTGAACCTTTTGTGACTTCACTCAAGAGTCAAAGTCTCAGGGCAGAGAGTCTGATTGGCCTAGCTTGTCACCTTTCCACACCTTGCCCACCCCACCAATGGTTAGTCCCACGAAGACGGCACACAATACTCCTTCCACAGAGGAAAATCTACTGTGAGCAAAAGAGGAGGCTGGCAAGGATGGCATGCAGGCAAAAACAGCAAATGGCAACTGCATCTTACCATGGGGGTGAGGACAGCTAAGGCAGGGTGTGGAAAGATAGGAAGAGAGGCGGAAGGGCCATGGTGTGGATGTAAACAATTAAACCAGTTCTAACCTCCTTTGTGAGGAGAAAAAAAAGCAACATGGTCTCATGAGCTCCACTGAGCTCTCTCAGTCTCTTACCCTAACCAACCCTGACATGCTCAAACAAGTGCTTCTTGGTGGTGACTGCTCCTTCTTCTGATCCCATCCTAGTTGGATATACCATGAATGACCTCATCTTTGAGTGGCAGGAGCAGGGAGCTGTACAGGTGGCAGATGGACTGACTCTGCCCCAGTTTATCCTGAAGGAAGAGAAGGACTTGAGATACTGTACCAAGCATTACAACACAGGTGAGTACAAAGGGCCACCCTCCTCAGATCCTATCACCCCAACCAGACGTCATTTCAAACATTCATTCAACCATTGCATTGATTCAACAGATCTTATGAAGTACCCATGATGGGCACAACTCTGTATTTATCACCTAGTGGTTAAGGGAATAGGTTTTAAAGCCAAAAAGTGGCTCTGACATTTTCTTCCCGTGAGTCCTGGGGTGAGTAATTTAAGTTTAGGCCATACCTAATTACGAGTGAAGCTGGTAAATATGGTCTTTTTATTCTGGGTAGCAGAAGGGATCCTATTCCTAAGGAAGAAGGGAAAAATGATATTGGGAGGACACTAAGCAGTCTCTGTCATAGAGAAACTGGCACTTCTGGTAGGGTGAAAGTATAGAGAATGCTCACATTAGACCTCAGCAGGAGGGAGTCGAGGTGACACTGAAGATCAGTAAGAAGTTGGAAAGGGTCCACTAGCCCGTGAGCTACAAGAGGGCAGAGAAAGTACAGCTTTTTAGCTCAGCTCTCTATCTCCTATGCCTAGCACAGCTTTTGTTTCAAGACGGAACACATGAATGATCAAGCCTGGCTTTGCACGCCCATTGTAGGCTGGGATGGAGCTCACGGAAGTGTTGTGAAGAAAGTCAGTCTGTTGATCTGCCAGCTGGAAGCCTGGGAAGGAAGCTGCTGTCTCAACCCAGCTGAGAAAACTAGAGGCTGCTGACAAGCCAAGGAGAGCAGGAGGTGGAGAGGGATTGAGAGAAACCATTGTGGGCTCTGGTGCAAGCAGAAAGCCCAGTGAAAGGGCAGGCAGCCTGTACCACCTGCAGAGATATTCTCTTCAACCCTGGGCAAATTGAGACTCAGAGATAATGTATACTCACATTAGCAGCCATGAGAGCAATGATTCCCCATGAATCAGATAATCACAACTGACCCTCACATACCATGGCCCTTTACTATTTATAAAGCAGTTTCTCTTTTTTTCCCACCTTTCTTGAGGTATAATTCACAAATAAAAACTGTATATATTTAAGATGTACAACTTGATGTTTTGATATATGTATACATTGTGAAGTAACCACCGCAATCAAGCTAGTTAACATATTTATCATCTCACATTGTGTGTGTGTGGTGAGAACACTTAAGATTCACCTTCTTAGTAAGTTTCAAGTATACAATACAGTATTGCTAATTATCAGAACCATGCTGTACATAGATCTTCAGAACTTATTCATAACTGAAACTTTGTACCCTCTGACCAACATCTCCCCTTTATCCCCCACCCCAGTCCCTGGCAACCACCATTCTAATTTCTGCTTCTATGAGTTTGACTATTTTAGATTCCACATATAAGTGAGAACATGTGTTGTTGTTGTTGTTGTTTTTTATGTGTCTGGCTTATTTCATTTAGTATAAAAATGTCCTTTAGTTTCATCCACGTTGCAAATGGCAGGATTTCCTCCTTTTTTAAGGCTGAATAATATCCCATTTTCTTTATCCATTCATCCACTGAGAAGTACCTTATGATCCAAAAATCCCAGTTCTGGATATATATCCAAAGGAAAATAATCAGTATCTCAAGGAGATAGATGCACCCCCATTTTCACAGCAGCATTATTCACAATAGCCAAGACATGGAAACAACCTATATGTACACAGCATTTTCTCATTCATTATCTCATTTGATCTTCACCAGTTAAGTTTAAATTAGAGCTGAGCTCTGTGCTAGGTCCTGTGAATGCAAGGAGAAAAGACTGACAAGGCCCTGCCCACATGGAGCTTACATTCCAGGGAGCTCCAGGAAATCCCCTTGTTACTGTGATTCAGTATGCAGGAACTGATGCCCCACCATGGGACTGGCCCTGCCCCAGTTCCAGGGATACACAGATGGGGAGGAGATAAGCTACCCAGTCTAGTGCAAAGACAGAAACAGAGCGAGTCTGACTTGCCTACTCACTCATCATGTTATGCCTTAAAGCTTCTGATGACCATGTGAACAGAGCTAAGGGAACACAGGGGAATAAAAGAGGCATTCTGCCTGGGAGAAATTTCACATTTAAGGTGCCATGGAGGAGAAGGAAGATTTCTTTGGGTGGTTGTGGGAAGGGATAAGGGCATTCCAGGCAAATGGACTAGCAACATTAGAATCTCAGAGGTGTGAAAGTGCTGGGCATGCTCAAGGCAAAGGATGGAGTGTAGGGGTCATGATTAGGGTGAAGAAAGAAGGTCAAGGTTATAGAAAGACAGGTGAGATCTCTATCACGAAAAGCAAACTAAAGAGTTTGAATTTTTTCCTGTAGGTAATAGAAACTTCCTTGCATGAGAAGAGAAGGAAGGAACGAAAGGTTTCACAAGAGGAAGTAGTAGTATCAAATCATGTTTTGTGAAGATAATTGGCAGAAGGTTGGAGAAAGCTCCACTTAGGCAGGTCCACTCTTAGCAACAGAATAGTGGTGATGATGATGATATGATGATGGCAACTGACAAACCTGAGCATCTGTGATGTGTGAGGACTATGCTAAGTTCCTCATAAGCATTATCTCATTTTATCCTCACAATGACCATATGAGTAACCGTGTGAGGTAGGTATTATTATTATTATTATTATTATTATTATTATTATTATTATTATTATTATTATTATTATTATTATTATTATTATTATTATTATTATTATTATTATTATTATTATTATTATTATTATTATTATTATTATTATTATTATTATTATTACCATTATTACTGTTATCCCCAGTTTACCATAGATGAGGAAACCGAGATACAAAGCGATTCAAACACTTGCCTTGAGACATGTTGTTCCAGCCTTAAAGTTTGCTATCCATCAGGCTGTATACATTGCCTTCTCACCACAATTTCTTGCAGGTAAATTCACCTGCATTGAGGCCCGGTTCCACCTGGAGCGGCAGATGGGCTACTACTTGATCCAGATGTACATTCCTAGCCTGCTCATTGTCATCCTGTCATGGATTTCCTTCTGGATCAACATGGATGCTGCACCTGCCCGTGTGGGCCTGGGCATCACCACTGTGCTCACCATGACCACCCAGAGCTCTGGCTCCCGAGCATCCCTGCCCAAGGTAAGTCTCACTGCCTGAGAGCACAGAATACCTGGACAGATAAGGAAAGCATTCACCTCCCTATGTGGCCTGAGGCATGAGGAGCATAAGGAATTGCTCACTATTTACCTGTCTACTACTCCTTGCAGAATTCAGCATTCTGATCCATCAAACTTTCCATTAGACTCAACATTACATTCTGTACAGGTTGCCAGACACTACATTCTGCTCCACTGTCTACCACCAGTAGACACACGTTCTACTTCATTTACTATTAACGTCAACTTCGCATTCTCCTTCATTCACTTTTAGGGCTAAGTACAACATTCTGCTTGTTTCACCACTAATGGTAAATACCTTGTGTCAGTCATCTGCAAGACCATCCCCACATTCAAAAATTTGACAGAAGGACTCATAGTACTAAGCATATAGTTGTACTTGCAGCTAAGATTGATTACAACAATGTATTCAGGATACACAGCTAGATCATAAAGGGAAAAGATAGGCAGAAACTGGAGGAATCCATGCACAGGTTTTCTTACTCTCTCCTCCCACGAGGGGTCACTCAGAATGTAATCTTACTCCAGTAACAAAAGTGCAGACATGTGTGTGATATTTCTGCCCAGAGAGACAGGAAGAGAGACTGTTTTGAGACTCGTTAGAGACTAGGCACCCAAAATTTTAACTTGGGGCTGGCCATATAGGCACTCTCTACCTAGCATGTAACAAAACTCCAGATTTCCAGAAGGAAAACAAATGTTCATCATAAACCACATTGTTTATACAAGCAGTCTAGGCAGAGTAAGCCAACCTTACCAGTTAGGGAAAGTAGAAAAACTCCCAAAATCCAAGTTTCCAGATGCTGGCCAAGGGCCATTCTGTAAGCAGGCCCTTTTTAAGATAGCAGTCTCATGCCCAGTGTGTTTAATCCTTTTCTGGACATAGCTCGATCTGATTCTCACATTTCTAATGTTAAACACCATATTCACTATTGACTCTTAACCCACAGTCTGCTTCATTCACTACTAACATAAGACACAGCATTTTGCTCCATTCACCATTAGTGTCAGATACACAGTATGCTCCATTTACCCTTATACTACACACAACATTCTGTTCCATGTACTTGTAACACCAAACACAGCATTCCACTTCATTCACCACCAGACACTACTTCTCCCCCAGTCACCCTTACAATAAATGCAACGTTCCGTTCCTTTCACCATTAACACTAGACCTCACATTCTTCTTACTTCACTTTTAACACTAGTGATAACGTTCTGCTTCATTTGCTATTAATGCTAGATACTACATACTCCTCCATTCACCCCTAGTTGAGGTAGAACATTCTGTTCCTTCACTATTAATGCCTGGTGCCTCCTGCTTTACTCTCTATTAATGCTAGGCTTGGCATTCTACTACATTCACTATTACTGTTTGAGCCATAGTCTGCTCTATTCACTCAAGACTAGACACAACCGTCTGCTCTAGTATTAATGCCAGACACCGCACTTTGCTTCCTTCAAACTTATACTAAACACAATGTTCTGCACCACTTCTAACTAATGCTGCGCTTAACATTCTGATATTAATTCAGTAATTATTATTGAATTAGAAATAATTGAATAATATCATCTAATATAGAGCTTTTATTTAAATTTTCCCAGTTGTCAAAACAATGTCATCAATAAATATGAGGGATCCAATCAAGGATCAAATTAATACAGCATATGGTTGCTCTATTTTGTCTCTCTCTTTTTTTTTTTGGCAGCTGGCCAGTCCAGGGATCCAAACCCTTGACCTTGGTGTCACCAGCACCATGCTCTAACCAACTGAGCTAACTGGCCAGCCTGCTTTGTCTCTTTAATCTAAAACAGCCTCCTCACTGGTTTTTGTTTTTCATGACATTGCATGCTCCGTTAACTTTTAATGTGAGATGCAACATTCTGTTTCATTTGCCATCAACAGTAGACAACACACGCTCCTCTATTTACCCTTACAACGGAACTCAACAATATGCTCTTTGCACCATTAACACTAGACCTCAAATTCTGCTACATTCACTATAAATGCTTGAAACCAAATTCCCTGATCACTATTAACACCTGACAACACATTCTGCTCTCTTCAATTGTAACAGCAGACATAACGTTCTGCTTTCTTTCCCTTATGCTAGACTCAACATTCTGCTCTACTCACTATTAATAGTTGATGACACATTCTCCTGCACTTATAATTTACACTAGATCCAACATTCTGCTCCACTCATAGAAATCCCATACTCATAAACAGTCACTCCTGGTTCCCCCCATCCCCACCCCCGACCAGCCTCTGGCAACCATGAATTTTCTATTTCTATGGATTTGACTATTCTGGACATCTCATAAAAGTGGAATCATATACTATGTGGCCTTTTATGGTTGGTTTCTTTCACTTAGCATAATGTTTTCAAGGTTCATCCATGTTATAGAACGCATCAAGTACTTTGTTCCTTCTATGGCTGAATAATATTCCACTGTATAGACATATAACATTTTCTTTATCCATTCAGCAGTTGGTGGAAATTGGAGTTATTTCCACTTTGGGGTATTATTATAAGTAATGCTACTATGAACATCTGTGTACAAGTTTTTATGTGGACATATGTTTTCAATTCTGATAGGTATAGACCTAGGAATGAAATTCTTGAGTTATGACTTTTTGAGGAACGGCCAAATTGTTTTCCAAAGTGGCTACACCATTTTGTAATCCCACCAGGGTTCCAATTTCTCCACATCCTCACAAACACTTGTTATTATCTGTCTTTTTGATTATAGCCATCTTAATGGGTATAAAGTGATATCTCATTGTGGTTTTGATTTGCACTTTCCTAATGAATAATAATGTTGACCATCTTTTCATGTGCTTATTGGCCATGTCTATATTTTTTTGGAGAAATGTCTATTCAAATTTTTTGCCCATTTTTAAATTGAATTATTTTCTTACTATTGTTGAGTTATAATAGTTCTTTATGTAGTCTGGATTTTAGACCTTTATCACATATATGATTTGCAAATATTTTCTCCCATTCTATGGGTTCTCTTTTTACTTGATTTATAGTGTCCTTTATGCACAAAAGTCTTTAATTTTTTATAGATTTTCTTTAAAGATATGCACATTTATTTGTTCAAATAACAAACAAAAACTGAATAACAGATGAATAACAAAATACCTTGTGAAAGTATGGCTTCAAATTTTCACAAATACTGGAGATGTAAAACATTAAAATTTACATATTTCATTTTATAATCTCTATCATTAATTGAAATAGCTCTCTAAACTCTTCCAAAAGCATGCAAATATCAAATTAATTTCAACAGAGGAAGATGAATAAGCTTTTCAAGGACAAATTAATTTCTAAGAAAATCAACAAATCCACCTAATGAAAAGAAATCAAGAACAGAAATTAAATATCTAAGCTTAGCAACATAAATTGCATAAAAATATCCATAAAACAAAAGGAAGATGGCGACGGGTCTGGAGCGGCCGCGCCAGGAGACAGCGCGATCCTGAGAAGTGTGCGCTGTGATAACAGAATACTAATTACATTTCCAAGAGCAACAAAAAACGAATAATTCTTTCAACAACGATCCTACAACGACAAACAAGCAACAACAGGTTCGAGGTTTTAGGGCCGACACAAAAGAAGACTCCTGAGAGCACCCAAGCCCTGCTGCGGGAACAAG
>NW_007742092.1:22573-22887 GCF_000696425.1 Galeopterus variegatus
TGTAAAGCCAGCTTGTGTATGTGAGTGTTTGCTGTCCCAGAAAATGGCCTGAAGTATAATTGTTTTTTCAAAAAGTAATACTTTATTTATATCACAACAGATATTCCAAAACAATTGATTTTTTTTAAAAAAATAAACTATAAAAGAATGGGGGAAATTATCATAGTTTGCAAGACAAAACTTTTCTCTGTGGTATGTAAAGCAAAGCATATTCTTCTTGTTTGCTATTTTAAATTGAGTGAATTATCAAAAAAATAATAATAATAATAGTTCAGATCCCTGAGTCGATGCAAAGCATCTTCTTTTAAGTATGT
>NW_007742092.1:26315-30950 GCF_000696425.1 Galeopterus variegatus
ACTTTAGTTATGACACGTCACCTTCCTCAGCCTCACATTCAGCAGCTATTAGTTTGTGTGTGGAAGGGGTCGGGGGTGGTCCTGAGACAAAGCTGTCACAGTGTCTTGCACAGAAGAGAGGATAGTTGCATAATAACATCTGTTTGCTTATTCTCTCTTTTTAAAAAAATTGAAATATAATTCACCTTTTTAATGTGTGAAATTCAGTGGTTTTTAGCATATTAACAAGACTGTACAAGTATCATCACTCTCTAATTTCAGAATATTTTCATTACCCCAGAAAGAAACCCCTACCCAGTAGCAGTCACTTCGCAGAGCACATCCCAGCCTCTGACAAACACTAGTGTACTTTCTATCTCTATGAGTTTGCTTATTCTGGACATTTCATATTAAACAAACCATATAATATATAGCCTTTTGTGTCCAGCTTCTTCCATATAACATGTTTTCGAGGTTCTTCCATTTTATAGAGTTCATAAGTATTTTTATGGCTGAATATTCCATTTTATGTACATAACATATTTTCTTTCTTATTCATCAGTTGATGGACATTGGGACTGCTTCCACTTTTTGTGCTACTATAAACGTTTGTGTACAAGTATTTGTGTAGATATATGTTTTTATCTCTGTTGTGTATATACATAGTTACGAAATTTCTGAGTTACATAAACTTTTTGTTTATCTTTATCAAGGAACCTCAAACTGTTTCCAAATAAGCTGCCCCATTTACATTCCCATCAATGATGTACAAGGGTTCTGATTTCTCCACCACCTCATGAAAAATTATTACTATTACAGCCATTCTAGTGGGTTAAAAGGGTGTTCGGTGTGGTTTTGATATACCATTATTTACATTTTCCTAACAGCTAATGATGTTGAGAATTTCTTCACGTGGTTATTGGCCATTTTCACCTTTTTTAAAGAAATGTCTACTCAAATGCTTTGCCCATTTTTTAAACTATGTTATTTGTTTTTTAATTGTTAAAGTATTCTAGATCCTTATCAGATATATTATTTGCAAACATTTTCTCTCATTCTGTGATTGTCTTAAATTTATTGATAGAGTAATTTGAAGCACAAAATTTCTCAATTTTGATAAAGTTTCATTTACTTTTTCTTTTGTTGCTTGTGCTTTTGGTGTCATATCTAAAAGAAAATGCTTGCCTTAGCCAAAGTCTGGAGGACTGAAACCTCTATTTTCTTCTAAGTGTTTAAGTTTTAGCTCTTATGTTTAGGTCTGTGATTGATGTTGAGTCGATCTTTGTGTATAGTGTGAGTTAAAACCCGAGCTTCATTCTTTCCCATGTAGATATACAGTAGTCTCAGCACCATTTGATGAAAAGACTTTTTTCCCTATTGAATTCTCTTGACAGGGTTTTGAAAGTCGATTGACTACAGATGTATGAATTTATCTCTGTACCCATTACTCTATTTCATTGATTGATACGTCTATCCTATGCTAGTACACTGTTTTGATTACAAAACAGTAGCTTTCTAGTAAATTTTAAAAATCAGGAAAGTGAATCATCCAAATTTGTTTTTTTCTAATGTTTAGGCTACTCTGTGCACCTTGTATTTCCATAAGATTTTAGAATCAGCTTGTTTATTTCTATATAAAGACAATCTCAGTTTTGCTAAAAATTGCATTAAATCTGTAGATAAATTTGGGAAGTATTGCTATCTTAACATCATCTAACCCATGAACATGGGATGTCTTTCCTTTATTTAAGTATTCTTAATTTCTTTCAGTGATGTAATTTTTATGTACAAGTCTTGCACTTTTTTTGTTAAAGTTATTTTTGAGTGTTTTGTTATTTTTGACATGATATAAATTTAATTATTTCATTAATTTTATTTTCAAAATGATCATTGATAGTGTATAGAAATATAATTGATTTTTGTATATTAAGCTTTGTATTTTGAAGCTTTGATGAAATTGTTTATTAGCTCTAATAGCTTTTTAGTTAACTCCTTATGAGTTTCTATATGCAAGATCATGTCACCTGCAAATAGATGTAGGTTTAGTCCTTCCTCTCCAATTCAGACGGCATTAATTTCTTTTTCTTGTCACATAACCCTTACTAGAATCTCTAGTACAATGATGAATAGAAGAAGAAAGAATAGACACTCTGGTATTGTTGCTGACCTTAGGGGAAAAGCATTCAATCTTTTGCCATTAATTGTCACATTAGTAGAGGTTTTCATAGATGTCCTTTATCAGTTTAAGATTTCTTTGTATTCCTAGTTGTTGAGTATATTTCTATAAAAGGGTATTGGATTTTGTCAAATGCTTTTTCTGCATATATTGAGATGATCATGTGCTTTTGCCCCACCTTTGTTCTATTAATGTGATGTTATTACATCGATTTTCTTATGTTCTACTGACTCTTGCAGTTCTGTAATAAATCTCACTTAGTCACAGTATATAAATCTTTTTAAATATTGCTGGAATTAGTTTGCTAATATTTGTTGAGAATTTTTGCATTTATATTCATAAGGTATATTGTTCTGCATTTTCTTGTGAAAGCTTTGTCTGGTGTTAATATAAGTGTGATACTGGCCTCCCAGAATGAGTTAAGTGTTTCCTTAAATGTTTGGTAGAATTCACCAGTGAAGCCATCTGGTCATGGGATTTTCTTTGTGGAAATTTTTATGATTATTAATTCAATCTTTTTATTTGTATAGGCTTATTCAGATTTTCTATTCCTTTTTGAACCAGCTTAAATAGTTTGGGTCTTTTTAGAAATGTGTCCACTTTCTCTAGGTAATCAATTTTTGGCATACAATTTTTTATAGTATTCCTCTATAATCCTTTTATTTCTGTAAAATTAGTAGTTTTCCCTTTTTTATTCTTTGTTAGTATAGTTAAAAGTTTGTAAATTCTGTTCATCTTTTTAAAGTGCCAACTATTGATATAATTATTTTTTCTATTGTTTTTCTAGTTTCTTTTATATTTTATGCTCTAATCTTAGTTATTTTCTCTCTTTTGTTTTCTTCTGCTTTGGGTTTAGTGCTCTTCTTTTTCTAGTTCCTTAAGGTATAGTTAGGTTATCGATTTCAGATATTTCTTCTTTTTTAATATAGTAGTTTACATCTATATATTTTCCTCTCAGCACTGCATATTCCACATGCATTTGAGAAGAATATGTATTGTTTTCGGGTGTGAATTCTATGAGTATAATGTCTGGCCTATTTATTTTATAGCATTGTTTAAGTCTTCTATTTCCTTGCAGATTCATTATTAAATGTGGAGTATTGAAGTTTTAACTATTATTGTTGAAAAGTTCATTTATTCCTGCAATTCAGTCAGTTTATGCTTCATGTATTTTGGACCTCTCATTATAGATGCATTATGTTAATAGTTATATTTTTTTGTAGATAGGTTCTTTTCTGTATAAAATGCTTTTCTTTATCACTAACAGCAATTTTTCCTGTAGTTTATTTTGTCTGATATTAATGAAACAACTCCAGCTTTCTTTTGGTTACCATTTGCATGGTATATATATTTTCACAATTTTTACTTTCAACCAATTTGTTTCTTTGAATCTAAAGTGTGCCTCTTGTAGACATAATATATTTGGATTATCATTTTAAGCATTTCTGCCAATCTTTTCTTTTTAGCTGGAGTGTTTACTTAATTTCCACTTAATGTAAGTACTGGTAGCTACAATTTACATCTACCCTCTTGCTTTGCATTCTATGTATTGTGTCTTTTTTGTTCATTTTTTCCTCCATTACTGCTTTTTTTATTAAATAAATATAGATATTTTTATGCATTAAATAAATATTCCCTTGTTCTTTTTATTATATCTTTTATGTTATTTTCTCAGTGATATCCATGGGGATTAAAATGAACAATTTATAACAATATAGTTGGGATTAATGATAACTTAATTTTAATAGTACGCAAAAAAATTGTTTCTATATAATTCCATTCCTTCCCTCTCGTTTATGTTGTTGTTATACAAATTATATCTCTATACATTGTAACTCAACAACACAAATTTATAATTATTGCTTTAGGCAGTTGTCTTTTAAGTCAGTTAAAGATAAAAGGAGTTACAAATAAAAATACATTTATGTCATCTGTTTATATTTAAATACATACTTACCTTTATTGTTGCTCTTAATTTCTTCATGTGAATTCAAATTACTGCCTAGTATTCTTTTATTTCAGCCTGAAGGAATCCCTCAGCATTTCTCACAGGGCAGATCTGCCAGTGACAAATTTGCTCAGTTTATATTTATTTGCAAATGTCTTGATTTCTCCATCATTTATGATGGATGTAGAATTTTTGGCTGAGTTTTTGTTTTCTTTTGTTTTCCTGTCTTTCGACAATTTGATTGTGATATGTCTTGGTGAGGATCTCTTTCAATATACACAATTTGAAGTTCATTGGGCTTCTTGGATGTGCATATTAATGATTTTCATAAACTTTGGGGAATTTTCAACCATTATTTCTTCAAAGATTCTTTCTGTCCCTTTCTCTCTCTCCTCTTCTCTGGGACTCATATTATACATATGTTGGTGCACTTCGTAGTGTCTCAAGTCTCCAAGGCTGTTCATTTTTCTTCATTCTTTTTTTCTTTTCTTCCTAGGGCTAGATAATCTCTATTGACCTATATTCAAGTTCA
>NW_007742093.1:0-2884 GCF_000696425.1 Galeopterus variegatus
ATAACAATCAGTAACGAGTCTGTCCTTGAGCCAGCAACCTTGCTGTGCCACAAATCTTTATTTTAAACCAGATATTTTATAGCCTGAGGAAAATTTCCAGTCCTCCACAAGGTCAATATTTAAAACTGCAAGGCATTGGAAAACCGGGCCCTGTGAAGTACATACGCTTTTTAGTATATTCCACAGCTTTTTAGAAAAATACATGCCATTAAGTTCTATAAAAAATCTTATATTGCAAAGGTCAAATTACCTTACAATATTCATCAAAATTTAAAATTAATAATAATAACTTAAGGAGACATGAAAATGCTTGGAATAACATAAAAGATCTTAAATAAAAAATCAGATAAATGAGAAAAGAGATATGTATTTGATACTAGCTAAACAATCTTGTAAAACGGATACAGACATACACAAAAGAAATTAATGAAAAAAACATGATTGTGAGTTCTAGAAAAGAGGTGTAAATGAAATGTTTTTGGAACAGAAAGAAATCAACTATTTTGAATGAAGAAACTAGAATGATCACCCACAAAATTTTGCCATTCATACTGGTTGAGAATGATGAATTGGATTTCTACTGTTGGGAAAATGCAAGAGGGAATAATATATAAAATTCTGCTTGGTTTCTCTCTTTTTAAAAAATTAAACCATATGAAAATTAAATCAGAATTCTTAATCTCTAAGTAAACATGTGTGAAGTTATATTACTGTGTTTTTAAAATGTTCACCGAAGTTTCTACTGAATCATATAAACTGTGTTTGTGGCCTTTGTACATCATTTATGGATATTTGAGAATCCTTTTAGACAACGCAGATGGGGTCTATCTTCCTCATTATGTCTTTCTTATTTCATAATTGCCTTAGTTTTCTATTGCTCTCCTGACATCTTACCACAAATGTTGTGAATCGAAGCAACACAAATTTATTATCTCTCAGTTTTGCAGGTCAGAGTCCAGGTATAGTGCGGCTCACCTTTTTCTCTATACAGAGTCTCACAAGGCAGAAATCAAGGTGCTGGCCTGGCTGCATTTCATTCTGGAGGCCCCGGGGAAGAATCTTCTTCCAAACTCATTTTGGTTTTTGGCTGAATTGAGTTCCTTGTGGGTATGGGACCAAAGTCCCCATTTTCTTATTGGCTGTCAATAATGGGTCCATGTTTGTTCTTAAAGGTTGCCCAATTCCTTCTAGTGTTTTTCATGTGGCAAAAGTGGCTGGATTCCTTTTAAGTCTTTTAATATCTCTGACTTTCCTTGCTGCCAATTTTCTTCTGCACTCTGAGTGGAGAATATTATTGGCTTTTAAGAGCTTCATGTGAATAGACTGGCTCAACTGGAAAATCTAGGATAATTACTGTATTTTAAGGTCAGTAACCTTAACCGTTTCTGTGTAGCCTCCTCTGCCTTGCAATGTAACATATTCACAGGTTTCAAGGACATTTTTCTCAGGGAATGAAGGGGAGATAGGGGTGTGGGAAGAAATATTTGCCTACCAAAATACCATTTTTAGGCAATTATCCAGCTTTAGTATTTACTCTCAGGTTTTATTATCCAGTGTTATGAGGTAAAGATGTTCAAAACCGAACTACACAGTTTCTGTCAATAGAATAGTAATTGGACAATAATAGCAATAAGATATACATGAAATAAAATAAATCATATAATTGCTGATTCTAAAGCATTGTATGGACAGTCTAAAATACATCCAGATCAATATTTTTATCTAAATGTGTTCCCTTATTTCTTCATCCCTGCCTCCCTAATATATATATGCGTGTGCTTATATACATATATACACACACTGTGTTTTATGTAAAGTGTTTATGTCTTTAAAGAAGCATTTCCTCAGAGGCTACACATCAGCATTGAACAATTCTTCCCAAATATGCTATGTTTAAAAATTGAATTAACTGATTAGATAGCTGGCTGCTTGCCTAAAATTCTCACTACTCAATTTAATGGCTAGATTTACTTAATCTTATGAAATGTGTCTAATGTCATTAATCCACATAATTTATATAAGTAATTATTTCTACATATTTTATGGAAAAATTAGCCCTTCCGAGAGTGTGGGTTTAATAAGTTTTCTGCCCCCATTTCCAACATTCTTGTTAAGTGAAATATATTGTGGCACAGAGTAACTATATGCTAACCAGGTCCACTTTTACTCCTTTGGGGGCATTAAGCTAGACTAAATCACCCAGTTCTCTTGAAGTTAACTTTAGCAATTGGTATCTGAGAACTAACAAAACTATGCAGGCCTATGTTCAAAAACTGATACTCTGCTCTTTCCCTTTTGGGGCATTGATGCAAACCCACTTGCTTAACATGGAAGCACATGATGAAGATAGAGGAACCACCGAATCAAAACCACCTGCTGGTTTCAATCCCTACTTTTGCTGGAAAGCACCCACTCACTGACCATGCCTCACCTGTTTTACATGAGCCAGACATTGTACAAGCCTCTGAGACTTAGAAATTTATCTGTCTTTGCAGGTGTCATTGCAATAATTAGTACAGATAATGTGAGCTAAATTTTGCAGAATTAAATAACCACTATGCCTGCACAGCAGCCTGTATGTTAAAACTCAGGTACTACAATATAGAGGACTACATTCGATCTGGTGCCTGTTGTATTCATCTTGAACCAAATCACCTGTATACAAGTGGTAACTCCTCCTCATAAGGCTGTCAGCAGGAGTACAATCCTCTCTTTGTGCTATGGTGTAGGGAAAATATGGGAAAATGGTCAGGTCCCCTCAGATGTTCAGAATCTTGCTGAGCACTTGATATAAATATGCATGTGTACCCAGGTGTTCCTTGATTATTGTCTGATGTAATTGCGCATGTGCACCCAGGTGTCCTGGGTTATGATTTAAGTATAA
>NW_007742093.1:4641-5891 GCF_000696425.1 Galeopterus variegatus
TGATGTGCTCTGTAGAAGATGTAGTGAATGCATGTCACATTTGTCCGAAGGCAAATGGCTTTCTGGGTGCCACTTATACCCAATAAGGCTTGGAGGGTGCCACTTAAACCTGATGGCTTGCCAGGTGCTGTATAAACCTGAGAAAGCAGATGGCTCACAGGATGCTGTATAACCCGAGGAAAGAGTGCTGATGCAGATGGACAGATGACCTGAGGATGGGTGCCCCTGCAGAATTTCAAATACGTTTTCACCTGGTAAAGTTAGCCTCCATAACCACACACCTGTCTCTGTGGCAGCGGTAACAGAATAGCCTCAGATATGCACAAGGGCAGTACAGCCACTCCTTGATGGACTGGGCAAATACAGCTGTTCGAACTGGGTGGGCGAATACTGGAGAACTGCCTGAGACTGTGAGTGAATGGCAGGCAAATTCTGAGCTGGTTCAAGTAATTCAGGAGCTGGAGATGGGGCAGCTAGATGCTAATAGCCAAGACAATGGGAGATAAGACCCTGAGGGCATTTTAGAAGTCTGGAAGAACTCCCCTCCCATCAGGAGCCCAGATGCCTAGGAGAACTGAGTTTCTCCATAGGGCAGACCTGGAATGCTGCTGCCCTAAGCAATCCGCTCTCTGCACTCCGCTGCTCTGGCTGAAGCAACCCTGCCTCAGCAGCTCTGCAGAGCATAAATAAAGCCAAAAACCTCGATGGCAGCCACATTGTGTTGAGTCTGCAGGCCAGCAGAACTTGAGAGCAGTGGAGGCGTGGCAGCCCTGACCCAGATTTCAGAAGATTTATGAAAAAGCAGGGTAACTCAGGCAGAGAACTTGTGCAGGGGTGGAGTTACTGCGGAGGTACTCCATGGAGCAATGTGGAGCAGTGAAGTGGGGTTGGGACCCCACAGAGAACCCCCATTGAGGAAACGTCTAGTGGAACCTGGACAGTGGGGCTGCCACCAGGAACCTAGAACTGTGGGGCTGCTGGCAACGTGCAGTACCAGCTTGGAAAAGCTTCAGGCACCAGGGCAGCTCAATTAGCTGTACCTGGCAGAGCTGTAGGAGCAAAGTTCTCCAATGCTTTGGGAGTCCAGATGCCCCAGTGTGCTTAATGTTTGCCATGTTTGGGTTTTGGATTTGTTTGGGGACTGTTTTACCTCTTTCCTGGTCTGTTCCTCCGTTTTGGAATGGGAATATATACCTAGTGTCTGTCTCACTGTATCTTGGAAGTCGATAAATTTGTTTTTGACTCTTTAC
>NW_007742093.1:6904-22881 GCF_000696425.1 Galeopterus variegatus
CTTTTTCTCTTAAGATGTATCTCTTGGTGAAATAGATAGTCACGCCAACAATTCAAAGAACTGACTGAGATCCTGAAATGATTGGTTGAGGTTGGTATGATATAAACCCCTCTACTTCAAGCCCTAGTTATTCCATGAGAGGATTCAAAATCAGGGGGAAGGAAGTCTCAGCACAACACACTGATTGCCATTCACATGGGGAAGCAATTGTGGTAATTAACACTTTTTTTCAAAAATAGATAACAAACACTTTAATGCCCCATTCTCCAAAATTTTAAAACGAGGAACAATAAAAGGACTCACAATTAATTTTAATGCTATATTATTAACAGTTCCAGGGAAGATGCATAATGTAATTTAAAACAGTGACAAAGAGGGCAATTGTGAAAAAAAATTGGCACATGTGATTGAGAAGATAAGATTCAGGGGGAAGCAGACTGAATGGTATAGAATAAGACGCAATTGATGCAAAAAAATTAAAAAAATAATGAAAAAGGAAATAAAGGCAAAGAGTGGAAAAGGAAAGTGTGGAATTGATACCTGAGTTAGAAAATGATCAACAGAATAGAAAATGCAAGCTCATTAGACTTGATGATAAAGGTAAATGATCCTTAAGGTAAATGCTTCTCGTCACAGCTGATTTTCATTTTTACTGCAGATTTTAGAGTAATTCATCACAGAATACCATTGACTTTTAAGGAGACAAGATCAGAATGATTCCTGTCCACACTTCTTCATCTACTTTTGTTCATCTATAAAAGAAAGAATCTATAAAATATCTACATTGAGCAAGGCAGGCTAAGCTAACAACCCATTACAGTAGAAATTGTCTTGATATTTTGCTCATGATCAGAGACATACTCCTTAAATCCAGCCTGTCCCGTGGAATCATTACACTCATTTTAGGAATATCGCTTAGTTGAAAATCAGACATAATCTGGAGCTATGAGAGAGCATTAGAAAATCCCTCTTACCCATTTCCCTTGAAACAACCAGGAAAATAGAGAAGCCAGTATTTTATGAAATTATATTATAACTTCACGTGCTTTTAATAACTAATATTATGATATAATGTATTAACATTATTAGATAGTAATTCCCATGAGCTACTTCTGAAGGAGAGGTTTTTGTAAATGCCATTCTCAGTATGTATCATAACATTCCCATCTCTGTGTAATTGGCAATCTGTTTTCAGAAGAGACTCTAAACAGAAAGTGACATAGAATATCTTAAAAATATCCCACATTTCACTGCATTTAAAAAACAAGTTTGTGTAAAGAGAACACAGTGTACACAACGTAAAGATAATGATCAGAGCCTTGTACTCTAGACCAAAAATGAATTGAAGCCATGCTCACCCTCAATAGTGTTCTTCAGGAACATAACAGAAGGAAGACAGGACTTTCATATACATCAATTAAAAAAAAGTTGCATTTTTAAGAACTCTAATTTGAGATAATTAGCAAAGATTGAAGCTTAATAATTGTCCTGAAAGATGCGAAAATATCATTGTGCCAAGTGTTGGACAAAAAAAAAAAATATATAGATCTAATAAAAATCCTTCCATTAGATGTTTCTTAGTGTTATTCAGTTAGATAAATTGGAAATTAATATTATAATCCATTATGCAAATTGTACCGTTTATAATATGGATCATTTATACAAGTACACTGAGTAAATTGTATTTGGTCCTGCTGACCAGATGTGGGTTTTGATATTGACATTAAACTATTTTGAAATCTTCATAAAACTCACAGTTATAGAGTGTGTTTGCATGTGTGGTATGTATGTAACTGATATTTATCTATGTAATTTTTGATTATGTAATTACCTTTATTTGTATATTTATTTATTCCTCTGTCCATGATACACAAAACCTCTTTAATTAGTGTCGCAAAACCTTCTCCTTCACCCTTACTTTTCACACAGGCAAAATCAACACCTATTTTCATCATCCTCAACAGTCAAATTCCCCAAGATTTTTAAATTTTATTTAGAATTTATTGTTCAAGATCAGTTTTTATTCAGTTGTTAACTGTTACTTTTGCTAAAAGCCAGGTAATTTGAATACAAGTGCAGAAACTGAGGGCAAAATTCCATCTCTCCCTAACCCAATCAAAAGTATATATTAATATTTCTTTTATAAAAAAAATATAAAAATTGTAAAAAAGTAACTATAAAAATACATTGCATATTACTTTAAATAATAATTTTCTATGATCAGAAAATTCAGAAAATTTTAGAAGTTTCAATGCTGTAAAAGTACTTTATTCTTTGAATTTCTCCTTCATAATTTTAGTTCCAATTTAAAGAATTTTAGAAAGTGACACCAGCAATATATAATGTATTCTAGAGCTTTTGTTATGATATTTTACTCCAAGGAAATCAATACCCTAGTGGAAAAAACCAAATCATCAGTACATCAACAATATATATTTCCATACATATATTCATATTCATATTCATATATATGCACACACACATACGCACACACACACACACACACACACACACACACACACACACACATACATACCTCTTCTCAGTCTCAAATTTTAACTTGTCCTTTTCTGTGTAGTAGTTCATCCTGTCCTTGAGCAAGTGATTCTTTGGAATTCAACATCTGTTCTCCATAAACCAGCCTGATTACAAAGTCAAATGTCTACATTTGGGGGAAGATTTTAATCATTTTAAAAAAGAAAATATTTATTGTGCGCTATGAATTGAAACATAGTTGGAAGGTGCTGGAAAATAAAAAAAAAAAAACATATCAATGAAATCTAAAAAAAGGATAAAGAATATAATAAGCAAAAAACAATTCAGTAAAACAATTAAATCATTAACTTTTCTTAAGAGTACTGCAGTGTATTAGGTATTGCATATGGTATGTACATAATTAAAAAGTTATCTCTATACTTAAAACATTTATTAGTGAATATGGGTGAAAGACTAAAGCAGCCTCCACACTCGTGCCAAAGCCAACCTAGATAAAAACTGCATTTTATAATCAAAGCTTTTCAGAGGTTTCCCCAGATTTCAGGCAAATATTCATAACCATTGATATGTTATTTAAATTCTCAAGTCTCATCCAGTGCTTGTTTATTCTCATTTTCTTTGAAAAGCTTATGGCTTTTTCAAAAGAAAGGGTGTATAGTTGCATGAGCATGCTGTTTATTGTCTTATGTCTCCATGCCTTTATCAGTAGTTTGATTTGTAAAAACAAAGTATTTAACATACTTTAAGAAGTCTAATACAGGCAACTAGAGATATGTAAATGAATGGATGTGCTGGAAAAATGGCACTCATTCCTAAAATTGGGAAGTGCAGAAATTGCATGCTAATACTATTTAATTACGTCAGTCACATGATACATTCATCTAATTCCTATGAGCATGCTGGAAATCACTGCAAAATTTTACATCTGCTTTCTGGCAAAAAAAAACCCCAAATGCTTTTATTTTATGGAGCAATGATTTTATTCCAAGCTGTTGAATTTGCCTGTCTCCAGTTGAAGTTATGAAGAATAAACCCTACTTGCCATGAAATATGGGAAACATATGATCATTGTCCATGCTTTTAGCCCTCGACAATAGGAAAGATCGTAGAAGGATTAAAAATGTTGCTAATATATGTAAACAGACAATGTTTTTATGTATTTTATTTCCTAAGCTTAAATACTCTTAAAATCTACTATTAATAATTCTCAAGGAAACTTGGTAAAAAGCTCCTACATAAATTTAAGGAGTTCATTCATTTGGCATATTCTTTGTGGACACTATCTTAAACACCTTCTGACTTCACTTCTGGAGGTAAGTTATTTCCTCCTCTGTGCCATACATGGTACGTGCATGTAACTTTATTATAGCAGTGACCTTTATATTCATATATACCTGATCCTAGAGTGAGAATTTATGTGGAGCTGAATTCATCTTTGTGTCAAGAAACTTGTCTACTCAGTTGTCCAGAGTAGTCTCCCTACCAATGTCTGGGAAATAAACTTGAATACAACTTAAAATTAATGAATATACTTGAATGCAATTTAAAATTAAGTACTTCATGAAATGTACTATGGAGCAGGGAGGAAGTAATGATGAGGCTAGGTAGCATTAATGAAAACATCTCAAAGGAAGGAGAATTTAAGCCAAACATTGAGGAATGAATGAATGGTATTCTAAGAGATAGATTTGAGAGACCAGGACTTCCAGGTGATAGTATATGAGATATTGCAACATGTGAAGACAGCACAATAAATTGAAATCAGGATGAAGATTCTACTGTCTTTCCTAATTTTGGAAGAGTTGGGATTTGAACTGATTTTGAAATTTGGATAGAGAGACACTTTGCCAAAGACAATCTTGGGTCTAAGAAGAATCATAGAGAAGAATAACCATTAGGCCTTTAGCATGTGTTCTGTACCTGACATCAGGCACTACTAATTAGAATTAGTATTTTGAGTTGATTGACTTATTTATTTTCTTTCGTTTATACCATACTTTATTCTAAAAAAAAACATGGATGGTATTCCTAGTTTTCTGAATTTCATTTTTATGGAATTGACACAAAATTGTCTTCATTACATTTAATCTTTTTCTAAAGTGGGTTCCATACTACTGTGGACCTACTGAACTTTTTAGAAAGATAAACTGCATTCACCTATGTAGCATCTTTTCCATAAAGCTTAGATTTTTATGTAAATGAATAAATTGTATGCATTTGATTTATATTCAAACTTTCCATACTTATTTTTGAGAGCTTCTGTTATTAAGAATATTTAGGAGACTAGAGCTCAGAGGGAGAGAAGGAGAGACCTACGGAGTTCATGAAGCCAGGAGAAGCCACGATGAGAGAAAGAAAGGATCGCTTTTACCATTTCAAATCCCAACACTTCAAGGGTGGAGCTGGTGAGTGCACAGAGCAGGAGCTGCAAAAGCCGCAGTTGTGCCCTTCGGGTGGATTTGCTTGGAGGTGGCAGGGGAGAAGAGGGCCATAGTTGCCCTCAGGCTAGCAAGACTATTAACAGGGTCTCTGTGAACCCACGTAGGAGAGAGGAGCCACAACAACTGAAAAAAGGAGCCACTCAGAGCCTGGTGAGTCATCACAAGGGATGTGTGGATGGCCCACCACATGGGAAGTGTTTGGAGTGCGGGAAGTAGGGGAGATGGGCCCACTGGGCAACACTGAGGCACAGCAAGGACAGCTGATCTGCCTTCCAATCAGCACAGGCCCACCCTGTGTAGACTGGTCAGGAGTACAGAATTGCAGGGGAGCAATTTGCTGGAAATACCCAGGCCCAGACCAGAGTTTCCACACGACCCAGGTACACTGTATCTCATGAGACCAAGAACTACCTACAAAGTCAACCATTAAATCCTGACTGCACAGAAAGTTTTCGCCAGGGAATCAGCAGCAAAGCGGCAATTTAGCTTAACTACAGGGCTCGAGTGCTTGTCCTCACAGTACGTTCTCCCATTTTAGAAGTAAGCAAAGGACAACAATGCAGTTCTGTTAGCGAAACCCCAAAGGTCCATTTGCTTGCCACTCCATAGCCAATAATTGAGAGACAAGTGTTGGTGTAAGGAAAAGTAGCCTTTAATCAGGAAGCCAGCAGCCTGGGAAAATGGTGGACTCAAGTCTCAATGACCATCTCCACTTTTCCTAGACTTGCCAAAGTGTTTTATAGGGACAGGTGGTGGTGGGGGTCTGATTCATGGTGATCTAAGCAGGGATATGCAGGCATAATCATAAAATTGGAGGTAAAAATCTAAGATCTTTTTGGGTGGGAGCTGATTCATGGTGACCATCCTCCATGAAACCAAGTCATGGATTCGGGTCCTATTAAACTCAAAAAGATTTAGTTAGTGAGCTATTAAAGAATGGCCACCTGGGTTAATAATTTCTTTTTTAATTATTCTGTGTACAGTGTGAGCAAAAGTCATTATGTCCTAGCAATCATGTGAACAAGAATCATTCTATTCTAATGTCCAGCTGCAAGCTTTGTGGTTCAGGTTACAAGAGTAAGAAAAAAATAATAATTTTTTAATTTAGAAGCATAGCAAAATGAAGTCACTTCTGTTGAGCCTGTTACAGTTCCAGTGCAGAGTTTAAGTGGTGGGAACACTGGATAATTCAACAGAGAACTGAAAGAAACAAACAAAAAAAATACCCACAGAAAGAGACAAATATTAAGAAATAAACTTATAAAATAAATAAATAAAAAGAATATTTAGGAATTTAATAATAATAATTCACAATCTTTACTATGCCATATTGACATTTGATAGTATTTTTTTGTTTTTTTTAAGGAAAATCTCAGCAAGAGTCACTTTTAAGATTTTCTAGCTCACAAAGATGTGGAATAAAAGTGTGCTTAAGAAATATTAAATCAGAGAGGTCATGGGTTTCTTCCTCTTAAATTAATTAGCAGTGAATGAATTTGTGATAGTTAAAAGAGGTCAAGAATCAGAGAAATTAAAAAATGTTCAAAGCTGAAATAAAAGCTGTTGATTTCTTTCCCTTGAAAAATTGCAATTACCTTTTTGTCACAACCTTTCTATGATTTCTAGAGCAGAAATTAACAATATTAGCATCAATTGAATAATATACTATAAATTTGAATAATAAACTATAAATTTGACATTGATAAGACATTTTATGAAGAAATGGGTAGAATAAATATAATCAACTGGCTCTCTTTTTCTTTCTTGTTTTTGTTGTACCTTCTGCTTCCCTTTCTTCATTTGAACCCACTGTATTGAATAAAGTTGTAAAATATATGAATATTTTCATAGGAGCAGAATTCCTTCAGGTAGGCTAGATCTCTAAATCATATTGACCTGCCTGGGAATACAGCACAGTTTTTTACCAAGCACTAATGTTTCTCTTGCCTTTTACTTTGGTCTTTCTCCTCTGAAGCCACACTTTCTCTCTAGGACGTCTCATTATCCCCCCTGGGCTTCAGCTAGTTTCTACTGACAGCTTATCTCTCAACCGTCAGCCTCAGGTACTCTCCCCATACAGCTACCTCTAAATGTGTATTTCAACCATAGACATTTCTACCGACATCTACTATGTATGTCCAACTATTTACAAGGCAGATTCATTTCAATGTCTCATAGAAACTTCAAATTTAGTATCCAGGTATTTAAATAATTATCTTTACCTTATTATCAAAAAAGTCCCTCATCTAGTATTCCCTATTTCAGTGCCACTGTACTAGTTAAATATTCCTATGTGACAAAACCACTTTAAACAAAATACTCATGAGTCTATTCTCAGCTGGGGGGCGGGGGGGGGTACTCCTTATTACCTCCCCAATCCAAATTTTCAATAATTGCTAGAAAGTCAGGTTAACCCTCCACCCGTATTTTTCCTAACCATCGACCAAATGGGCATTATTTTTCAAATAGATCAGAGCAATTTACTTCAATATAATCTCCATAGTTCATCCTTTGCTCATCTCCAGTTATTCTCTACTGCCAGAGATAATTTTAAAATTTTAATACTATTTTTTTTTTCCTTTTTTTTTTTACTGACCGGTAACGGGATCGCAACCCTCAGTGTCGCGCCCGCACCGGGGACCGGCAACGGGATTGCAACCCTCGGTGTTGCACCCGCTTCGCGCTCAGCCAGTGAGCAGGAACCAGTCTCCACATGGGATCCGAACCCTCGGCGGGAGCGCTACCGTGCTCCCAAGTGGCGCACTCACCAGTGCGCCACCGGGCTGGCCCCCAAAATTTTAATACTATTTATGTCACTACCCTACTTATAATTTTTATAGCCATTCTAGTACCTTTAGAATGAATTTTAAAACACTTAAAGATTGACAGTCTTTATTACCCAATACGATCAGGAAAGTTTTTTTTGCTCCTCTTATACTTACATTGTTGATTTCAGTAGTGATCTATTCCCTTCTTCTGTTTTCTCTGACACTGGTGCTTTATATAACCTTTTAATTTTCATCCTCCAATCTTATACATCTTTGTAATTTTTAGTTTTATGTTATACATCATTTTCCCAAGTTATATTTCTTTTTAACCATTGTTTGCACATACTCATCCCAGCTACAGACCAATTAAATCCTCCTGAGACTGTTTCTGTACTTCCAAAATGTCCTATAGATCTATTTCATTGTGCTCATTAAAACTGTGATTTTTAATTCATGCCTGTATTGTCTTCTAGTCCATGGATGCCCAATAAAACTTTCTGCAGTGATGGAAATATCCTGTAATTTGAGTTGTCCAATACAGTATTCACTGCCTATATGTACCTGCTGAACCCTTGATGTAGTCATACAGTATGATTAAGGAACTTACTTTTTGTTAATTGATTTAATTTTAAATAGCCACATGAGCTAGTGGCTGAGGTATAGCACAACTCTAATTTTTTTAAGGGCAGAATTTAGATAAGTTTTAATAGCTAGATTGCCACACTGTCTAACAGATCACATACTTAATATTTATTAAATGTACAAATGTGTAGCCCTTTTTTACGCCCTAATAACATCTGAAAGGACATGTATATACAGTATGTCATCAGAAAGAATACAGTCTTCCCTGTAGCTTATCAGGAGTACACTTAGAATCCCCTCAATCAGCTTTTCTCACCATGTAGAATCTATATCATTTGGACCTTCAAATATCTCTATTTCCCTTTTTGCTTTTGTTTATTTTGTACTCCTCAGCCTACCCACCCTCCCATAACGCCACCCCATCCTGAAACCTTGATCTGTCTAGTTCATGACCTAGATGGTCAAAATGGGTAAGATCTTTTTCTTGTCACCGTCTTGGAGAATTATTTTGAATCTTCATAGATAATAATAGCTCTTTGCATACCCTCTAGGTGTATAAACTTTGATTTTCTCTAAGAAAAGCAAAACATATTATTGGTACTATTGGAAGAGTTTATAGCACACGTTTCATGTATTTTATGGTAGAAACAGGTACTTTCAGAAACTAAGGGTATATAAAAGGCATTAAATGGGAAAATAGAGGTAAAGCATATATGTTCATCCTGACCTTTTCACACTGCATATCATAGCATCACGGAGCATTAGAATTTAAAGTGGGGTAAGATTGATACTTTAGTTTTATCATTAAAATATTTTTTCTTTGGGCCGGCCCGGTGGCGCACTGGATAGTGCGCCGTTTGGGAAGCGCGGCGGCGCTCCCGCCCGAGGGTTCGGATCCCATATACAGACCGGCTCCTGCTCACTGGCTGAGCGAGGCGCGGGAGCAGCGCCGAGGCTTGCAATCCCGTCGCCGGTCCCCGGTCCGGTACGGGGGCAACACTGAGGGTTGCGATCCGTTGCCGGACACGGAAAAAAGACAAAAAAAAAAAAAAAAAGAAATAACATTTGAGATGAAAAATCAAGGTCATTGACAAGATCTTAGAAATTCCTGTGTGGACATCTGGGGGAAAAGGTTTATTAGAGAAGGGGACCAAATTTAAAAATAGACATACCTTTAGCTTATTTTATGTGGTTATGGTGAAGAGTGATGCAGGGCTTTTTGGTTTGTTTTTGCCATTATTAATGGGCTGACTCTTCCCTGGAATGGTTAACTGAAAAGAATGAGCTCAGATGTGTGTCAACATTCCATTCTCTTTTTTTAAAAAAAAAAAAGAAGAAGGCATAAATGCATATGTAGTCCTTAACTATATAATAAATATAAACAGAGCTACTCTACATTTTGAAGGGGCCTGAAGTGACCTAATCATCTCCACCACAACCCAAATTAGACATTATGCAATACCAATATCTAGGGTTTTGTGGAGCACAACTTGAAAACCCTAACCCAGACCACCTCCTTCAATTGAAAAGTTAAGAAAAGTAGGCAATAAATCAAATAATTTGACCGAATCATCATATTAGCACCAGATCCAAGATTACCTGGTATCCAGTTCTTTTTTTTAAATTATTTTTTTATTTGTATTTATTTTTATTTTTTTTAAATTTTAATTTGTCAATATACAATGTAGTCAATTTTCATGTCTTTTTACCAATTCCTCTTTTTCCCTCTCCCTTTCCTCTCCCCACCGTGCACATCATTTGTTCACTTGTCTTAAAAAGTTCAAGGAATTGTTGTGATTGTTGTGTCTTCTTCCTCCCCCCACCATTTGTTTATTTATTTATTTTTATTAGCTCTCACAAATAAGTGAGAATATGCCTGGCTCATTTCACTCAGTATAATTTTCTCTAAGTCTGTCCATGTTCCTGTAATCTCTTTTGTTCAACTTGATTTATTTTTTCCATGTCTAGTATTAAAAATAGTTTGCCTATTCCATTTTTGCATAAAATCTGGAGGAAGATAAAATGAAAAAATATACCTGGTTTAGTGCTGCTATGCTTGAAATATTTAAATTAAAAAGAGGTCTTTCTTTTTTGTAAGTTAGATATTCAACTCCAATCACTCACCTTCTTAATTATTCTTTGACTATTCTTTTTAAACATTGTATTTATTGCATATATTTGGTAGCTGGTTTTAATATGCCTCTCCTCCCCAACCCCAAAGGGTACTTCACGAAAGTAAGCCCACTTAGTTTTAACGCCAGTGGACTTCCGCTGTTTAATAGAGTCTCTGTTTCATAGGTATTGATCAATAAATGGGTTTAAGTGAGGTTAATTGAAAAATGTTCCCAGAGATAAGGAGGTAGGAAAGTAAAAGTTAGGAATTACTTTATAAATAAAAACAAGAGAAGGGTGGATAAAAGAAACATCCAATTTGCAAAAGAAAGGGGAGGTAGATACCCCATTTTTATGATCCAAAATTTGTAAAGAAATATAGAGTTTTATTTTGTTCAAAAATAATTTAAAAATTAGGAGAGCTGAAGAGATGGTCATTCTTTTGACTTATGAGATGTGTCTTGTAAAAGCATTCTGAATAATGAAGAATATAAATCTGTAATATTTTCTAACCTGAAGAGAGAGAGAGGAAAATAGAAATTTTTCTATTGAATACAGAGAGAGAGAGGATTTCTGAACCATAAGTCAGGTAGTGAAGATTCTGTAGCAGATGAGGTTTTCTTGTTCTGTATCTCTTGAGGCCTTGGGTGTCATGGTAAAATATAGAATGATAAGAAAGTTTAAGATTTCAAATGTTATGTGGATGTACTGTATGCAAAACAAAAACAAAGTAAATTGTTAGTTTGGTATTTGCAGAATATTTATGCTATTTATAATAATAAATTATAGTAGCGCTTCTCTTATAACTGGAAGAGGAGAATGCATTATTCTCATTCTTTGTCTGACAATCACGTGGCTTCATAGATCCCTTTCTGATCACATAGAACCTCATTTTGTACTAGCTGAATGGTGAAAAATGTGACAATATCTGGTAATGGTTTTCTTTCCCTCTAATTTTGATTTAGAATTTCTCATCTTGTTTTAAAACAAAAATATAACAGATAAAATCCTTCAATTACTTTGGACTAAACAGTTTTCCAGAAACTTGAAAAAGTAAACCTGGATGAAAATGTTCACTGCCTAAAGGCCATTGCTTGTACACTTGAGAACTCTAATGTACCTTCTAGGAAGCATAGAGACTTCTGGGAAGCATATATGAATTGAAAGGAATAAAATTTCTATCTGTGAATAAAACTATCATTTAGTGAAAGCACCAAGATAAGCTTCCACCCACTCTCCCATAAATCCTGTTTGTTTGAGGAATTAATTATATTTATTGATTTCCTTCCAAGATAAGTTTGAATTTTAGACATTCAGTATTCACAATCAATAGAGGAGTAAATTGATTACATTGAAATGGACAATATTCTGTTTTTCAAATCTGTTATTGTGAGGATTTATGGCTCACAAGCTTGAATAATATCATATTTATCAACTTTATCAAAAAATTTGAAAGGTGTAATGCTTTTGATATTTTAGCAATATTTTCTGATGACTCAATTATATCTTGAATATGTTACAGGCCAATACAAAATACAAAGATACTTAATATAAAGATATTAAATAGCTCATATTCTCACTGTTACTTCTTATTGCCAAATTTTAAAAACTTCTTTTATTCTAATGAGAAGGGATTGACGAACATACTTAATATTGTAAAACACTCCCTAGCATACATTCTTACCATTCTCTAAATGCTTCAATGGAAGATGAAGAAATTACAAAAACACACATCTGTTCTGACAGTGCGACAGCTAGAACCACCTAATTCCTTTTAGTCAATTTTTTGTTTGTTTGTTATGTTTTTTAATTTTTTTTAACATCTTCAATGCTCACAGCTATGGTTCTGCTTTCTTTCTTGCTTCTCCTTTTTACCTTGTGAAATGGCCAGGTCTGAAAAGTGAAAATGAGCCCTGCAAGCATGTATGCCCAATATAGTATGACCAGAGCTGGTCAAGCATGGAGAGTAAGCATAGAAAGGAGTCCAGACATTGGATTGCATTATTCATAGGCAAGGTGATTAGCCACAGATGATAGTACAGGTAAATAACACCAGAAACATTGTGGAGGCATGGCCATCAAGACACAATTGAGTGTTTCAATAAAGAGATATGGGAATAAAAGTCTAGGAGAAGACGTTATATGTACATGTAGGAAAACTGCAGTTGTCATCAAGAACATCTATCATAAGTTACAAGACTTACTACATTTACTCACAATTTAGTTCATGGGACTGGACTTGAAGAAAGTTTTGAAAACACTGATATTAGAAGGAATAGATACCTGAGATAACCATCCCTGTAGAGACTCAGGTTCACCTTAATGTACAATTTGGTAGCAATGTTACTTCACAGAAGTGACACTTGCCAAGACAGTCAAAGAGAGTTTGACCTATTGTCAATAAATGATTTAATTACTCCTGGTTCCCGATTACAGTAAAACCACCAACTTTCTCATTTTATTCTTGGAGTCATTCCTGAAAGTGATTCTTCAATTCTAAGAGCGTACGTACTTACCACTCATGCATGCTTTTAGAAGTTGTGGTGTTTAAAAATCACCCTACAGTTGGAGTAGTTCATCTGAATTCAGCCTCCTCTGAAAAGCCAAAGTTATTAAAGCATACATTCCATTTACTCATTCGTTTTCAAAAATATAGTCTTCATGCAGTATATGTGCTTTATCCAAAAATTTCTGGCCATAAATACAAACTCCTAATATCAGCTATTATAGAACAAAACAGAGTCATATGTATTAACATTTTGCTACTGTGATCTAGTCTTTACACTTAAGATGTTTATTGAACAAATCAGTTTTATACCATGGCCTTCCATTAGAGAATGGTCTTAGGATTTGTCAGGTTAAAAAATAAAGAAAAAACCCATCACGCAATGAAACTTGAGTGTAGAAAGTATACATTTTCACTGGAAGTTGATCTATTCATATATAACCTCCAGACTATGAGGGACATCTCTTCCAGCAACCAGAGAAAATTGAGAACTGTAATTTCCAGCAGAGAATATTTAGATTAATAGGAAACCACTATGGTGGGTGGTGGCCAGCTATGTGCTTATAAAGTAAATTTACCATGCATGACACAAAATTCTTAAAGATTAGAAATGCATTTGAGAAATCTGTGCTATGATCAGGAGTCATTTTATGGTATTGTTTTCTCTTTATCACAGACTTAAGAAACACTTTAATTCAGCCACCTTTCAGTGGCCAATACACAAGTTATTCATTGCACTGGAGTGAATAATTATCATTAGTCCTTCATAGCTAAGGTAAAACATAACTCCTTCCTTTGCAAAGGAAAAGAAAGCAAGATTACTTTGTTGTCCTAACAAAAGTGTCTGTTTTTAAAATGTGATACTTTCCACAAAGACCTTTCCTAGTCTTTATGTCTTCAGAGGCTATTTCCTCCAGCATGAAAATCTGCCTCTCAAAACTAGTTAGTAAAGAAGGGGACCTTAATATATTAGAATGAAAAAAACAACACATTTACAACAAAAATTATTTGTTAATATGATTTATTTGTATAGTGCAGTAATAAATTATCTCTGGAATTTATGAAATGTGTATTTTATGAATGTGTATTTAGAAACATTAACCTGTGATTTGGATAATGGGCTATGTTAATAAGGATATAAACTTTCTAATTTTATGAGTAAATACCATGTTCAGAAAATATATACTTTATTTCAAGAAAGTAATTAAAATATCTAATTCAACACTAAAAGAAACTTTTTTTTTTTTTAAGCAACGTATTGTTATGGAAACTTCTCTTTTTAAAACAATTGTTAATTTTTAGTATTATGAATATTCATGAGATACAAAGCTAATTGTCACCCATTGTGCCCACGATGCAAGGGAAACTGCTCTTTAAAAATCAACTGAACTTATGCCGGCCAGCTAACTCAGTTGTATAGAGAGTGGTGTTATAGCACCAAGGTCAAGGGTTCTAATCCCCATACCACCCAGCTACCAAAAAAACCCCCAAAAAACAAAAAGCAAAAAACTGAACTTGAATTTGATTGTTTGGCAATACAATATTTTAAGTGTATAAAATAATCCATGAAAATGTGTCTTTGAAATTTTACTTTTCGTTTTTTTTTTTTTTTTTGATTCTTCCTTCACTGCATATCTCACAACTGACCTTTTCCTTCCAGTTCCATTACTACCACTTAAGTCCATGATCTGAATATCAAAATACAGACAATTTCAATCGCTTGCTAACCCCTTTCAACTTTTCTTCACATTGGAGCCAGGCTAGAGGCAGTGCTCCACTTAGAACTCTAAGCAAATATAAAGTTAACATCAGTGTTTCTTCAGTGAGTTTTTATAAGGATTGAAGAAAGGGAGTTACAAAGAATAAGACATCTGGGGGGATTCTAAGATGGCGACGGGTCTGGAGCGGCTGTGCCAGGAGACAGCGCGATCCTGAGAAGTGTGCGCTGTGATACCAGAGTACTATTTCCATTTCCAAGAGCAACCAAAAATGAATAAATCTTTCAACAACGAACCTACAATGACAAACAAGCAACAACAGGTTCGAGGTTTTAGGGCCGACACAAAAGAAGACTCCTGAGAGCGCCCAAGCCCTGCTGCGGGTTCGAGTGAGCAGCCCGAGACAACAAAGGCCAAGTAAATCAGCAGAGACGACACAAAAATGGAGTGGAACATGCCGGACCGGCCCAACTCTGCAAGCTCTGTGAGTCACCCCCAGCCCAGCCCCACTTGCGGGGTGAAGCCCGACTGCTCCCCGCCCGCCTGGCTCCCGCCTACCACACCAGGCTAGGCGCCCACAACAGAGCTGCCTCCATTTTCTCAGATGGGGGCGGAGACGGCCGGCTTAGTGCAGGCAGGCCAGCCATCTCTGCTTGGCGCGACTCCTCACTGAGACGTGCCATTTGCTTACCTCGACGCGGGGCACCCCGGGGCCTGTGGACTGGCCTACAATCCCACTCTACCCGTGGATCTCTGACGGGGCTGGTAGTGTAGGGAGCCCCTGGCCAGCATCGGGAGGGCAGGGAAGAGGAGCCCGCCCAGATCATCTCTCCACCACACCCTGGGCGTCAGCCCCAGGTAATCTCCCTGTTTGCGGGAGGCAGATTCCATCTCTGGGGGCCTCAGTTTGGAAGAACCCCTAACTGATTTCTGTTGGGGAGAGGGGAGCCCGGAGTGCTCTTGAGCTACATTGAAGCTACATTGAAGCTACCGGAGAGCTCTCCCGGAGGAACGACCCATGCTGGGGGTAGTCAAAGAGGAACTGTGAGCTGAGGGACCCTCACCCAAGGAGTTCACTCCCGGCAGTGGGAGAGACTGGACACCTGCTGGGCAGGGCGGGGCAGGGCACAACTTTGATGACTCAACTGAAAGACAAGGTTTGTAGAAGACACGCCTCAGCCCTGTTCTGAGCACACAGAGTGGGGAGGGGTCCGGCAAAAGGAGGCGGAGTCTCAGAAATAAATAAAGAAAGAAAGAACAATAATCACACAACCTGTGGGAACACTTTGCAAAGCTCAATAGCCCCATCTAGTGTACACAGATTGTGAAAACGCCCCGATAGCGAGGTGCAGAA
>NW_007742094.1:0-779 GCF_000696425.1 Galeopterus variegatus
ATCTTGAACATAATTATGACAAAAAAAGATAGATGTTTAGGTAGTAACATGCTATCCACCCTAGGTGCATCTTTGTACAATATATGCATGTATTGAAACAACACACTGTGCCCAACAAATATGTACAATTAAAAATAAATTTAAAAAATAAAAATAAAAAAACACATGAGGTTCACCTCACACCTGCTAGAATAGCTATTATATTCATATATATATAAAATAGTAGCAAGTATTGGTGAGGATGGAGAGAAAAGGGAACTCTTACAGTATTGCTTGGGATGTAAATAGGTGCAGACATTGTTGTTATATTTAGGTTCTCAAAAATTTACTGTAGAACTACCAACATTATTCACAATAGCCAAGACACAGAAGCAGTCTAAATGTCCATTGATAGATGAATGGATAAGGAAAAAGTGGTAAATAAATACAATGGGATTTAATTCAACTTTAAAGAAGGAAATCCTGCCATTTGTGAAAACATGGATGGACTTGGAGGACATCACACTAAGTGAAATAAACCAGACACAGAAGAGCAAGTACTGCATGATTCCACTTATGTGAGGAATTTAAAACAGGCACTCAGAAGAAGAAAGCAGAATGGTGATTGCCATGGGTTGGGTGTAACAGGGATGTATTGATCAAAGGATACAAAGTTTTAGTCATGCGAGACTAATAAGACCTAGAGATTTACCATAACCTAGAGATTTACCATAAAACATAGTGCCTATAGTAAACAACACTGTACTGTACTTAAAAATTTGCTAAAAGGGTAGATCTTA
>NW_007742094.1:1853-2515 GCF_000696425.1 Galeopterus variegatus
TTATAAATTACCCAGTCTCAGGTAATTCTGTTATAGCAACACAAAACAGACTAAAACATGGCCCTTTACCAATTTCTTGCAAACTCACACTCTCCCTCCCCCTTTTCCACCTCTGGTGGCCTCAGTACCATTATCTCCTTTGAAAGTTCAACAAATTATTGTGATTGTTGCATCTTTCTTTCTTTCTATGTAAATTTATTTTTTAACTTTTTTAGCTCCCACTTATGAGAGAGGAAGCATTTCTCTTTCTGTGCCTGGCTTATTTAACTTAACATAAGTTTCTCTAAGTTCGTATATGTTGCTGTGAATGGCAGAATGTCATTTCTTTTTATGGCAGAGTAGTATTCCATTGTGTACAGATAGCACATTTTCCTTATCCAGTAGTCCATTGATGGACATTTAGGTTGGTTCCAACTTTTACCTATTCTAAGTAGAGCTGCTATAAACATAGGAGTGCAGGTATTCCTTTGACATGATGATATCCATTCCACTGGGCATATACCCAGCTGTGGGATTGCTGGATTGTTTGGCAGTTCTATCTGTAATTGTTTGAAGAAACTCCATACTGTTTTCCATAATGGCTGCAGTAATTTACAGTCCCACCAACAGTGTGGGAGTGTTGCCCTTTCTCTGCATCCTCACCAGAATTTGTTATTCTGTCT
>NW_007742094.1:3120-6548 GCF_000696425.1 Galeopterus variegatus
CATGATGATATCCATTCCACTGGGCATATACCCAGCTGTGGGATTGCTGGATTGTTTGGCACTTCTATCTGTAATTGTTTGAAGAAACTCCATACTGTTTTCCATAATGGCTGCAGTAATTTACAGTCCTACCAACAGTGTGGGAGTGTTGCCCTTTCTCTGCATCCTCACCAGAATTTGTTATTCTGTCTTTTTAATAATGGCCAGTCTAATTGACATGAGATGACATCTCAATTTGGTTTAGATTTTCATTTCTCTGATGCTGAGTGATGTTGAGCATTTTTTCATGTGTCCGTTAGCCATTTTTATACCTTCCTTTGAGAAATGCCTATGCAACTCGTTTGTCCATTTTTTAATTGGGTTAATGTTTTTTTGTTTGTTTGTTTGTTTTTACTGTTATGCTGTTTGAGTTCCTTGTATATTCTGGATTGCATAGTTTGCAATTATGTTCTCCCATTCTGTAAGTTGCCTTTTTGCTCTATTAATTGTTTCTTTTGCTGTGCAGAAGGTTTTTAGTTTGATATAATCCCATATGTTTATTTTTTCTTTTGTTGCCTGCGCTTTTGGGATCATATTCATAAAGTTTTGCCAAGTTCTACTTCCTGATGTGTTTCCCCTATGTTTTATTTTAGTAGTGTTATAGTTTCATAAAGTTTCATAAACTATAGATAATTTTTATATGTCTTTAATCCATTTTGATATATGGTGGGAGGTAGAGGTCTGGTTTCATTCTTCTGCATATGGATGTCCAGTTTTCCTAGCACATTTATTGAAGAGGCAGTGTTTTCTCTAATACATGCTCCTGTTGTCCTGTCAAAGATAAGTTGGCTGTAAGGATGTGGGTTGATTTGGGGGTTCTCTATTCTGTTTCATTGGTTCTAGTGTCTGTTTTTATGTTAGTACCATGCTGTTTTGGTTACTGTAGATTAATACTAGAATTTGAAGTCAGGTATTGTTATGCCTCTGGCTTTATTTTATTTTATTTATTTTGCTCAGGATTGCTTTGGATATTCGAGGTCTTTTGTTGTTCCATATGAATGTTAGGATTGCTTTTTCTATTTCTGTGAAGAATGTCATTGGTATTTTGATAGGGATTGTATTGAATCTGTAGATTGCTTTGAGCAGTATGGACATTTTCAAATGTTAATTTTTCTAACCCAAGAGTAGGGAATGTTTTTCTATCTTTTTGTGTCCTCTTTAATTTGTTTCAGCAGTGATTTGTAGTTCTTGTTGTAGACATCTTTCCCCTGCTTGGTTAAATTAATTCCTAAGTGCTTTATTGTTATGGTGACTTGTGCAAATGGGCTAGCTTTTGAGATTTCTTTTTCTTCTAGTTTGCTGTTGGGATATAACAATGCAACTGATTTTCGCATGTTGATTTTGTAGCTTTCAACTTGACTGAAATCATTTATCACCTCCAAGAGTTTTTTGTAGTCTTTAGATTTTTCTATATATAGGATCACGTCATCTGCAAACAGGGATGGTTTGACCTTGTCTTTTCCAATCTGCATGCCCATTATTTCTTTCTCTTGCCTGATTGCTTTGGCTAGTGCTTCTAATATTGTGGTAAATAGGAGTGGTTGAGAGTTGGTATCCTTGTCTTGTTCTTGTTCTCAGGATGATATTGGCAATATGTGTGTGAAATAGTATCTCACTGTAGTTGTAATTTCCATTTCTATTATGATTAATGCTGGTAGGTATATCTCCACATGCTTAGTGCACATTTATATATCTCTCTTTTTTGTGTATAAGTATTTTTGCAATTTTTTTATTGAGGTGATTGTCTTTTAATGATTGATATATATCTAAATTCTAAATACAAATCTCTTACACATATATATGTTGTGAAAATTCTGTCCCATGCTTTTGTTTTTCCTTGTCTAAAAAATTTAAAGCTTCATTAAAATATAATTTATAGTGGGTATCTTTTAAATTAGCAAAATATTTTAAATTGATGAGGTGAATGTATTGAGATGTATTGCATTTTTAATACATTTAAGTGTATTGCTTTGTGTTGTATATAATGAATTGAAATGCATTGATTAGTATTTTATCATTCTTTCTTCTTTCGTGTCTTCTCTAAAAATTCTTTGCCTAATCTAAGATCATGAAGTTATACAATTATGTTTATATTTTCCTCTAGAAATTATATAGATTAGATTTTATGATTAGGTGTGTAATCCCTTTAAATTTTTTTTAACATGATATGTAGCAGTGGTTTAGGTTTATTTTTGTTGTTGTTGTTCTATCTTTTTTTTTTTTTTCCAATACTGACATTTAGTTGTTCTAGCTTTTTTTTCTTCTTCTTCTTTTTAAAGTGCTATACATTCCTCACTGAATTATCTTGGTAACTTTGTAATTAATTCTGTAAAGAAATTGAAATCAGAATCTCAAAGAGATATCTGTACTCCATTAAAACATTATTCACAATAGAAAAGACATAGAAGCAGTCTAAATGTCCACTGGTGAATGAATGGATAAAGAAAAGGTTGTACATACATATAGGTGGTTTTCATCTGGACTAACAATTTAATTCCATTGACCTATTTATTTGCATTTTAATGTCAATACTACACTGCTTTGGTCAATTTAATTTTATACAAAGTCTAAAAAAACAATAGTGTGACTCTTTCAAACTTGTTTTTATGAAAATTATTTTGAATACTTCAGTCCATTGCCTTTTCAAATAAATACTGTAACCAGCTAATCAATTTTTAAAAAAGAATATTGATAAAATTTTAATTGGCATTGCATTGAATCTATAGGTTAATTTGGAGAAAATTTACATGTTAACAATATTGAACCTTCCTATCCATGAATATCATGTATTTTCTTGCCTTACTGATTTGGCTAGAATCTCCAGTACAATACTAAATAGAGTAGCATGAATGGAAATCCTTGTCTTGTTCCTGATCTTAGAGAGAAAATATCTAATCTTTTACTATTAGGTATGTTGTTACCAGTGAGTTATTTGTAAATATCGTTTATTGGGTTGAGGTGATTTCCATCTATTGATAGTTTGTTGAATCTTTTTATATTATGGAGTGTTTGGCACTTTTTTTCTGCATCTATTGTGATTATTGTGTGGGTTTTGTCTTTTATTTTATATATTAATACACACATTATACATATTAGTTGCATTATAATAATTAACTTGTAAATGTGATACCAACCTTACATTCCTGGTATAAACATCACTTGATCATAATGTAATTTTCTTTTTATACATTGCAGGATTATTTTTGCAAGTATTTTTGAAGAGTTTCTGTGTATATTCATAAAGGGTATAAATCTTTTTATGGACTTGAACTTCATCCTCTGAACTTTAAAGTCTAATAGTTTCTGCTTGAGGTCTAACTGACCTGCATTGTATGCACCAAGGAGGGGCCTTGATGGAAATGCTGTATAAATGTTTATTTTATCCAATT
>NW_007742094.1:7025-8764 GCF_000696425.1 Galeopterus variegatus
ATAGGAACTTCTGTATGGTGGTATTAGCCTGTAAAAATAAATAAAGTTCAAAAGCAAAGTGCTAGCAATGTTTAGTTTTGGAAAATATCTGAAAGGAGTATACAATGAAAGTATTTTGCAAAAGCTTAAAACATTTCCCAGGTATTTGTCTTCCTGGTAGGCTCACCTGACAAACAGTATTGTTTATTGTACCATCTGGTACATAGTAATAGCTCAATAAATATAGTTACATCTATTACAATAGATGCTTATAATTATTATGCTTATTTAAATAGATTTTGAGTTGATAGTTTTAATGGTGATAATAATCATGGAACAGAGGTAGGAGTGTGATGCAGAAATCACATCCCTAAACATACTCAAAGTAAATTATAAGACAGAAACATTGTCTTCTTCTAACCATTTACCCTTCCACAGATGAATTATCCATGTTTGTTTTTTCACAGCCTTTCACAAGAAAAATACTTGTGTTTCTATAATACAATTGAGAAAGAGGGAAGTTATTTTAATAAATAAATTTAATTCTGGGGTGTTGATGACTGGAGATGATGATTCATTAACTAACATCTGCAGTGTAGTAAAATTTTTGTATATCTATGTTAATAATATGGAATTAATTAGTCATGAGTATTGGTACAAAAATTATAAATTAGTTAATAATCATAGACCAGTCACAGCAATATGTTTAACGTGTAATTTTTCTAACGACCATAATAATGTTAGGTTTTTGTAGTTTTTGTTTGTGTAGGTGCAATATATGGTGCTCTAATGNTAACCTAGAGATTTACCATAAAACATAGTGCCTATAGTAAACAACACTGTACTGTACTTAAGAATTTGCTAAAAGGGTAGATCTTAAAAGTGTTTTTATCACAAAATCATTAAAGGTGATAATTTGCCTCTGCATTACTTTCTGGACACATTCCATTTGTTTTAGTATGCAATATTATGTTTTCAGAAATTTGTAAACTAGTCTGCAATTAAAGTTTAAATTTTCATTTTTACAACAATTATTTTAAATATTAAAAATAATTTTATTGATTAGAAATTTACTGTGTGCTTCCTTTTGTATTTCTGCTATAACAAGGATTTTAATAAAATATGTAAGTATATTTTTCAAAGATTAGAATTTATTAAGTTTTTCAGCGTAACAGATGATCAATACTGTGATTTCCCATGATTCTTGAAAGAAGAACTATATTTTATTTATGAATATGAACATGTACCTCATTATTTATATGCAAATTTCTTTCTGGACAAGGTTATATTTCTCTTTGGTAAATATGTAGCCAAGAAAGTCATGAGTCATTTGGTAAGTGTATATTTACATTTATAAGAAACTACCAAATGGTTTTCAAAATTGGTTGTACCAATTTACATAGCCAAGATCAATGTATGAGAGTTTCAGTTTCTCCACAGATTGACCATCATTTCTTATTCTCAAATATTAACTTTATTTTTATTTATTTATGTATTTTAGGTCTTTTTTTTTTTTTCAGGATAATTACTGTATTTGTCATTACATAATGTAATCATTTTTGTGGTCTGATGGAGTTTGGATGTGTTGTCCCCTCCAAAACCCATGTGGGAATCTGATCCCCAATGTGGCAGTGTTGGAAACTGAGTCATGGGGGCGGATCCCTCATGAATGGATTCAGGCTTTCCCTGGGGGAGGGGGGAGTAATGAGTGAGTTCTCACCCTAGTAGTTCCTGTGAGAGCTGGTTGTTTATAGGACCCT
>NW_007742094.1:12313-13218 GCF_000696425.1 Galeopterus variegatus
ATAATAATGTTAGGTTTTTGTAGTTTTTGTTTGTGTAGGTGCAATATATGGTGCTCTAATGATTCTTTACAAATTATATTGTAAATTAGTGTGTTTCAGAAACTGTTCTGTTTTAACCAATCCATATGCTGGTTGGATTACTCTGAAACAATGTTAAGTAGCAAAGCATACATACATATGTGCATGCACATGGTAATACGGCTGACAGAAACTATGAAGAAACATTCATAGGACGTAGTAAAAAGCTGGTTGTGAATCTTGGCTCTACCACATATTAGATCATTTAAACTTTCAGAGCCTCAGTTTCCCTCATTATAAAGAACGATTAATAATAATCCTTATAGTGTAGATCTTTTGTACCCAGAATGCAGTAAACATTCAATAAATATTATAATTTATAAAAATATGGTATAATTATAGACATATTTGCACATTCATTTCAAAACATTATGCATAAAAATAACTGTTTTTTTAAGATGCTGATAAAGAAGCTCAGGGCCTAAAATATTGCTACTATTATTTAAAATCAAGCATAATTTACCACCCTCTTGAAGGTTTTCCCAGACTTGACAGGCCACATTTTCTTCATCTAGTCTTTGAATTTGGGGCTATTTATAGACTATAACACATGATTTTCTACCTAGTTACATCACCCTTTACAGTAATAGTTACTTTTGGGGTATTGTTTGTATCCCTAAATGGACTTCAGTTTCTTCTTGGACCATCAAAAGGCATTTTCACTGTTGAAATTCCTTAGCATCATGAACAGGGCTTGGAAGGCTAAAGGTTCTGGTACATGGATCGACAAGGAACAAGTGCTTCTCAGAGTTAATAAAATAAAGATAGAAAGACAGTTAAAGGTACAAAAGTTTTATTGGAGGAATAGGTGTCTGTCGTTTATCTTA
>NW_007742094.1:14006-16741 GCF_000696425.1 Galeopterus variegatus
TTTTTTTAAAAAATATACACCATGATAAGGTCTTATTGCACAAACAAAATCGGATCTTTGAGCTTATTTTCTTTACTTTTTGTCAGAAGAAACGCTTCAGTAGATTTCTGTTTTTAGAAGAAGGTAAGAACGCATCTAGATATCTAGATATGAGTATTTGTCAGGTAGGGATAAAGAATAATTCAAAGTAAGTGGCCTAGAATCTTTTTACTACAATACAATTAAGTGGTAACAAAATTAAAATGATTAATTACTCTTGACTGTAAATAGGTACCTATTAAAGCATATTAAAAATATTTTAGTGTCAAACACATCAAAATGACATTGAACTGAGCTCCCGTTCTATTTTATCTTGAGTTTTGAATTCAAAGGTGCTCAAATGCCAAATTTAAGAATTGTGAAAGATGGAAATTTCATTTTCCAGTCAGTAACCCAAGGTGGAAAAAAAAGGTGATATATGAAATACTCTTAAAATGATGAAGAACAGAGTTCAGGATAAATCTAGTATATATTTTGAATGTTCTAAAATATAAATTTTTCATGTAATCATAAATATGGGCTAACAATTATTATAACAAATTTAATAAAATTACTAGAGATAAAATGGAAATAATATTTGTTCTTATTCAAATTTAAGAACATAGTTTGGAGAAAATTATACCTTCCCATTATTTCTTAATATGCATCATATTTTTTATCCTGAATACACAATATTTACATTTGTTTGATGTTTTTCTCAATATTATGACTTTTTAAATTTACTTAATTTTAATTTCTTAACAATATCTTGACCCATTTCCAGCTCCATGGAAGGAGGTGTTACCAAAAATCCTTGGAGAGAGATTTACACTGACTGACAAAATTAGCAAGTTTAGTTATGGATTGGGAGTCTAGAAGGTTGAATGTGGGGAACTGAAAAAATTAAGGAGAGAAGAGTGAAAGAATAAAATAGAAGAGTTAAAAAAAACCCTGCTAATCAAAATAAACCTTCAAAGGTAAAATTCCATATATATGAAGAAATCTAATGCTAACAAGTAAAATAAAAATATTATGCTGTATTCTTTCAGGTAAAATTTATTTTATATAACATTAAAATAAGTATAATATGGATGTATTAAGAGATAAATTAAGATACTTCCAGGAAAAACAGAGAGCAAGTAATTGTTTAAAAAATAAGGAGAATTGGGTGTGATAAATAATCTGTCAAATATTTTAGAAATGAAAAAAATGTGTTTGTTTAAATAAAGTTGCAATTAACAGGACAAATTCTAAACTAGGATAAAGCAGGAAATGAATCAATAAACTTGAAAATAGTTGTTTTATGGTTAGTCAGCAAAAATAAAGAAACATGTATCCTATAAACCAGCAATTCCATTCCTAGAAGTAAAGTACAGTCACAATAATAACAGCTTCTATGTAAAAGCAAAAATTTAAAAAAGCTAAATGTCCATTGTCAAGAGAATGAATACAATTTATATATTCATACCACTGAATACAATAGTTAAAATGAATAAAAAAATATTTCTAAAAGCACGAATGAGTCAAAGAAAGGTATTACTGGGCATAATAAATGAATATAATATTGAAATCAATTAGAGTAAAGATTTATAGTTCTATAAAATATTAAACATGCAAACAATATTTTATAGTGTCAACAGTGCATACCTCTGTAGTTACAATATAAAACATGTGAGGGAATGCTGAGTAATGAATTCATGAGAATATTTTCCCTTGGGAAGCAGGGATCTTGAGTATAAGTTAAATGTGCAATTCCCCTTTGGTAAAAAAGAAGAGACTTTGAAGCAAAAGAAAAATCTGATTATATTGCTGAAAACAAGTTTAATTTTATAATAAAAATTAACTTGAAGACAAAAAGTAGGTGGCAGAGCCAGGAGTTTGGGATACTTCAAATGTTCCTTCTTAGCACATACGCTGCTCTGTCTTCCTTTCAGTTTATAATGCACACTTACTTCATTAGTTTCCTATTCCTGCTGCAATAAATTACCTCAAACTTAGTGGCTTAAAACAACACAAATATTTTGTCATACATTTCTGAAGGCCAGAAATCCAAAATGAATTTTATGGGCTAAAATTAAGGTGTCACGTTGGTCGTGTTTCTTCTGGAGGAGAACCTGTTTTGTTTCCTTTTGCAGCTTCGAAAGCTGCCTGCAGACCTTGGTTTGTGGCCTCTTCCTCCACCTTCAAAGCACATCACTCCGACATCTGTTTCCATCCTCACATCTATTTTTTTTTTTCTTACTCTGATTTTCCTCCCTCCCTCTTACAAGAACCCTTGTGATTACATTGGGTTCATCTACACAATTTAATCACAGTTGGAAAGTTCCCTTTAGCTTCCAGGGATAAGGATGTAAACATTTCTGGAGAAAGCATTAGCTGAATGCACTTCATAATCCCATACGTTTCATACTCCCGTGACCTTCAAAGAAAGTGTAATTGGGTGGGGTAATGTAAGTTATTCATTTAAAAATGTCTGTTGGGCTGGCCCGGTGGCGCACTGCTGCAGTGAGCCGCTTGGGAGCGCGGCGGCGCTTCCGCCGAGGGTTCGGATCCCACATACAGACCGGTTCCTGCTCACTGGCTGAGTGAAATGTGGGCGCAGCGCCGAGGGTTGCGATCCCGTTGCCAGTCCTGGTCCGGTACAGGCGTGACACTGATGGTTGCGATGCATTGCCGGACACGAAAAAAGACAAAAAGGAAAAAAAAAAAAAATGTCT
>NW_007742094.1:16829-22878 GCF_000696425.1 Galeopterus variegatus
AAAGTTCCCTTTAGCTTCCAGGGATAAGGATGTAAACATTTCTGGAGAAAGCATTAGCTGAATGCACTTCATAATCCCATACGTTTCATACTCCCGTGACCTTCAAAGAAAGTGTAATTGGGTGGGGTAATGTAAGTTATTCATTTAAAAATGTCTGTTGGGCTGGCCCGGTGGCGCACTGCTGCAGTGAGCCGCTTGGGAGCGCGGCGGCGCTTCCGCCGAGGGTTCGGATCCCACATACAGACCGGTTCCTGCTCACTGGCTGAGTGAAATGTGGGCGCAGCGCCGAGGGTTGCGATCCCGTTGCCAGTCCTGGTCCGGTACAGGCGTGACACTGATGGTTGCGATGCATTGCCGGACACGAAAAAAGACAAAAAGGAAAAAAAAAAAAAATGTCTGTTACTAACTCTTGGTAATGAAAATTGAAAATAAATCATCAAGTTCATACTTCTCACAGCTCGTCAAAAGCCCTAAATACTGCATCTTTCCTTCCAGCAGACACATAGAAAAATATAAAATCTTCACTTACAAGTGTGCCCTCTTATCAGAGTGCAGTTTTCAACCCTGTTCTTTACACTCAGATATCGTGAATATTCTCCATTATGATCATAAACCTTCACTCTCTGCTCTCTTATGTGTTCACAGATTTCTACCTTACGTTACTCCTGCATTTCTTTTAGTAAACAAAAATGCCTTGAAGGATCTCTCTCGTAGAAAAGGTTTTCCATACTGACTCACTTATTCACTCATTTCAGGTTAGAATAGAAAATATCACTTCTCACTTTTATAAATTATCACTATTTACTTATGTGGTTACTGATTTTCCTTGCTGTTCCGGCTTTGGTGGATTATTTATTGCAATAAGTCAACTTTTGAACAAGGCAGAGAAAGCAATCCCAAGAGTAGTCATGCTGTTCACGTGATTTCTACCATCTGCACACCCTCAGGGAGTCAGGGGCTCTGAAGTACGACCAGGGAGAAAGATTACCAAGAGAGGCATGGTAGGGCGAACAAGGTGAAAAGAAGCCTGAAGGGCCACTCGAGGCGTTTCAGGGGGTCCACGGGGAGGGACGGAGCCAGCGGTGGCCCTGGAAAACAAAAGTGTCACGACCTGGTGTACCAGTCTTTGTTACATGCGTTAGATTGGTAAGAGAGTGTTTTCAAGTGACCTCTTTTCAAGGAATCCAAAAGTCAGCTAAAATATCAGATAACTCAGTGCGAATAACGCAGAATTTACTAAAAGTGATGCTGTATTTAATTGGACTTAGAGTTTTTCCAAATTCATTTAGATAATATATGCAATTTTTTGTGATCTTTTGAAAAGTTATATCACAGTTGCTTTGAAAAATATCTTGGTTTAGAATCACTGCCTGAGAAAAACATGCAAACACAGATTTTGCCTCCATCTACCTCATAAATTATTTGGTTTAAATTTCTTTTCACATTTTTATTTTTGGTTTTTTCACACTTCAAAAAATTCCATTTTATACCCCAAACTTAGTCATGCTAATGTTGAAATCAGACAGGGCACCTCTTGCCAGAATGAGCGATATTGAAAGGGTTGAAGGAGAACCATGGAGCCTCAAGGAGCCGAGATGCATTTTACAATCATCACCAATGGACTCAAGGGAAAGCCTGAAAAAGCAGGAAACACCAAGGGTGAGAAAAGGTCAGAGGACAAGGTGCATGATCATCGAACACCTACTGAATTTATAAAGGAAAGAAAAATTAATATGTATAAAGTTCTTAGTGTGTCTCAGGTACATATTAAGTTACTTACAGGTACATATTAAGTTACTTAATCAACATAACTCTAAGAAATAAATAGTACTAAATGAGTTAAATGTCATAATCACATGGTTTTGTGTCTATACACAGACACACATGCACATACACAGATATATCTGTACACAATATGTAAATGACATTATTTCATCTCTCTAAATACTACAGTGTATATTTGTATGCATATAGGTAAGACAGTTTACATTTTATTGATGCTTATAGTAATAGAAATATACACCCATATGAATAATTAAAGACTAGTTATTAGCTATTAATGTACCAGTTATAAAGTACATTAATTTTTAANTATTGAAAGGGTTGAAGGAGAACCATGGAGCCTCAAGGAGCCGAGATGCATTTTACAATCAGCACGAATGGACTCAAGGGAAAGCCTGAAAAAGCAGGAAACACCAAGGGTGAGAAAAGGTCAGAGGACAAGGTGCATGACCATCGAACACCTACTAAATTTATAAATGAAAGAAAAATTAATATGTATAAAGTTCTTAGTGTGCCTCAGGTACATATTAAGTTACTTAATCAACATAACTCTAAGAAATAAATAGTACTAAATGAGTTAAATGTCATAATCACATGGTTTTGTGTCTATACACAGACACACATGCACATACACAGATATATCTGTACACAAAGTGTAAATGACATTATTTCATCTCTCTAAATACTACAGTGTATATTTGTATGCATATACATAAGACAGTTTACATTTTATTGATGCTTATAGTAATAGAAATATACACCCATATCAATAATTAAAGACTAGTTATTAGCTATTAATGTACCAGTTATAAAGTACATTAATTTTTAAGTCTACTAAGCAGATAATTTTATATTTTTTCTTAAATGAAAATAACCTAAGTGATGTACCTTATACATTTTGACACCATATTAATTATATTATTATTTCTGAAAAGTAGTAATCGTTTTTATTCCCATTTCAAAGAAATACATCACAACAAAAGCTATTGATAAATGTAATAGAAGTCATATATGTAGCAATAAACAAAATGAATTTTTCACTATATCAAACCTAGCATATCTTTGATGTAGCCATAATCCCCAGGGGCAGTGATCAAGTATCTATTATGTATAAATAAAGACTATAATTTTAATTACTACAAAGGTAAATCCTCTTTACTTAGAAAAATGATTATTTCTTAAAAAAGTTATTAGATAAAAGGGAATGAGATAAAAATATCTACGTCTATAATTTTTGATAATGAGTAACTTTTTTTAGTTATTTTTCATCATATTTTCTTAGCTGAATACAACTCCTCCAGGCCCTTTAGTCCTCTCCCGGTTATTATTCTCTTTGGGCAGGCTTCAGAGTCCCCCATCTCACTTCCAGAATCTCTGCAGATGGTAATGAGATAGGAGATAATTAGTTTCCCTCCGCTGGGGTTTCAGGACACACCTCTGAGATTCAAGACACTCCCCAAGGACTCAGGCCCCTCCTCTCCGCCCTCCCCTAAAGGAGAGTTACTGTTGCTAGTTAGACCTATTTTCAGCACCAATAGGGAGAAAATGAGATCACAAGGGGGTGGCTTATGCAATCCTGTGAGTGGGCATGCTCAGTATAGAGGGGTCATATGACTCTGGTAGCTGAATGACCTTCCACTAGAGGTGCTAGAGAGCACAGAATATTCTTGCAAGTGCCTGGTGCATGTGACAAGATTTGACCAATGAATGTGCTCCGAGAAGAGACCAACTGAGCATGTGCAAGGCTAATGTTACACAAGTGGGAGCCACCCCCTTGATTGAATATTCATTAGAGAGTGAAACTATAAAATTGGAGTCCCAGCAGAAGGAGAGGTGGTTGCTCACTTTCTTGGGACTAACCCACTCTTTGCTGCCTGAGGTGTGTATACTTTACTTTTGTGTTAAGTTTATTTTCAGCAGCAGCTGCTCATTCTTTGGAGCCAGCCTGCACTCTGTACTGAACTTTAAGTGTGTTTTTCTTGCTGTTGTGTTAAACTTAGTCTGGACCCTGCTCAGCCTCTGGAGCTAGGCCTCACTCTCTCTGTGGAACCTGCATTTCTTATCTGTTCCATTAAACTTGTTCTCACTGTCTACCGTGACTCTGCCCTCGAATTCTTTCCTGTGGCAGAGTCAAGAACCTGGTAAGAGGACTGGGCGGGTTGAGGCCAACTATCAGCCCCTGGACCCTAACTCTGACATTAGTAGAAGACACATGAGCAGGGTGACTGTTCTTGTCTTCAAAAGTGGTTGTAACATTTTATATCTTCCTCAGCCTTATATTAGAATTCCATTTCCTACACATCATTGCCCATACTTGGTATGGTCAGGCTTTTCAATTTTAGCTATTCAATTATGTGCTTCACAATATCTTACTTTGGTTTTGATGTAGTTTCAATGTTGAGCATCTTTTCATGTCTTTATGTGCCATCTGCAGATCACATTTGTGAAGTCTCTGTTCAAATATTTTCCTTTTTTTATTGAGTTGTTTGTTTCCTTACTTTGGTATTTTGAGACTTATTTTGATATTTGATACAAGAATCCTTTATTATATATGTGATGTGCAAGTATCTTTTCTTAGTCTGTGCCTGATCTTTTAATTCACTTTCCAGTGAATTAAAAGCATTCTGAAGCCATAAAGAGTTTAATTTTGATGAAACCTAATTTATCAATTTGTTCTGTTGAATGCCTCTGCTCTAGGAGATAATTTATCAAAAAATGAGAATCTCATGTGTATGCATGTATGTGTTTAAATTAAACAGAAGTTCTTCCAAGTAGTACGTACCAAGAAAGAAAAAAAACAAAAATAAGAGAAGGGAATTTAAAAAAAAAAAGAAGGAACAGAAAGAGAAAGAGAAGAAAAGCTACTGGTTTTGAAGAATGTATTATGCAATAGATGCCATATCATTTCCTTAAAATCTCAAAGGGACCTTGTGATGTAGGGGCGATTATTCTCATTGGCAGTTGAAAAAACCCCCACGTTATTAAATAGCTCATCTCGGGTGGACATGGTGATGCAGTAAAACTCAGAGATGGAAAGCAAACCTAGGTCTCTAACACCAGGAACATTTCTTTTAAATGTCAATATGCTGTCATATAGAAGAACACAATCAAATAAATAAGACACTTTTTTTTTTTTTCCTTTTTTGTCTTTTTTCGTGTCCGGCAACGGATCGCAACCCTCAGTGTCGCGCCTGTACTGGACCGGGACCGGCAACGGGATCGCAACCCTCGGCGTTGCTCCCGCACCTCGCTCAGCCAGTGAGTGGGAACCGGTCTGTATGTGGGATCTGAACCCTCGGTGGGAGCGCCGCCACGCTTCCCAAGTGGCGCACTGTAGCAGTGCACCACCGGGCCGGCCCAATAAGACACTTTTTGAGAATAAAAATGATGCACTAGATGTGAGTCTCTTATCTTTTCAATTATGTGATTAAAAGTTAAATAAAAAGGTATACATTTCTTTAAATTCATTTTTAAAAATCACTTGTTAAAGCATCTTGGTTATCTAATATCGAGTGCTTATATCATTCTCCTTATAAAATGTAAAACTATTGCCAAGTCTACTTCTATACCTTATTTAATTAATTCTATTTTAAAATTAAGTGTAGAAAATGCACTTCTGTGTCTGCTTCTGTAGGGCCAAACTTTAAAGCTAAATAGACAACTTTGTTCCTCTGCATAACTTAAGTGAAAGAGACATCCACATCAACGCATTTTAGGTGAGCTAGTAGAAGAAGCAGTATAATATAGAACATTAATGCTGGAAATTACTTCTAGAAAGCAATGTTACCAGGAAATTTAAAAGCTACAGTGAAAACAGAACATCCATTAATAATTTTAACTTACTGTTTCTTAGTATATTTATACCTTTTAAAAAAAATTTTAACTCTAGAAAATGGTGGGCTGTGTCTTTCTTAGTATAATATTGAGAATAGCATCTCTTTCATTTTTCTTGAAAACTTCAAGAAACTTTAAGAACAGGATATATTTTCATTTTTTGATGTGAAGTTTCAGTTCTCTTTTTATCTTTTCTCCCTCAAAAATGTGCAAAATGTCCAGTTCTTTAATGATACTATATGATTCACCTTTGAATAAATAATCAGTTATTTCTGCAATGTCTCTGTAAAATATGAGATTATATTCAACTTCATAATACTATACCATACAATTCAAATATAAAAGCATGATTCAGATAAATCTTTACATCAGAAGAAACACATCCTAATTTAGAAGAAATCTTCCTTTCCATGACTTGGCAATCAAACAAATG
>NW_007742095.1:0-400 GCF_000696425.1 Galeopterus variegatus
TTTCCCATCTGTGCTCAGAACCAGGAGTCAGGCAAATGGAGACCAAAATGCTGCCATTATTTATGGATAAAGTTTGTGGGAGAAAATGACTCAAGAAATAGTGGGCTTTCTAACATTGCATTCTAGAATAAAACAGACTTATCCACCCACAGACAAAACTAGCTAAGGGGTACCTCCCCAAGGGGATTGTCCCTACAAAACGGACAGCATGGAGGAACAGAATACCTATGTTTTCCCTCTGACAGGTCCGAAACACAACACAGGGATAGGGCTGAGCAAACTCACCAGCCACATGAATCATTCCTTCCCTGGGGAAGAATGAAGGGAAGCCAGGAGTAGTACTTGGGTGGGAAAGTGGGCTCCAGCCTCCTGTCCCCCCACTGCCTGAGAGTAGTCATCA
>NW_007742095.1:980-1259 GCF_000696425.1 Galeopterus variegatus
CTGTAAGGCACTGACTGCACATTCTGTAAAGTGTTCATCTGTGGTGCACTGGGATAAAATCGTTTTGTGATTAAAAGGATTTTGTGTTCTGGAATCCTCATTCCAGCTGATTATTTTATGGAAGGGTAAAATTCATAATAATTGATGCCCACCTTCATTCAAAAATCTCTGAATGGCTCTTCGGGATTGCTACAGAGCATGCAAACTGCTGGGGGACGGCAATTCTTAGATGAGATTGGCAGAATGGATGAAGTCACAGAGCTATTGCTATTCTTAAAA
>NW_007742095.1:3291-4295 GCF_000696425.1 Galeopterus variegatus
AGAGAGTCCTTCTTCAGAGGAAGAAAAGGAAGATGATGACTCATTCATCCCGGATAGCAAACAGGAGACACAAAGATCAGCCATAGATTATACTGACCCCGAAAATGTAGAAGACGGTCTTTTGATTGTAGAAGTCCCTGAAAGAAATAATGGGAAAGACCCAGAAGTGGACACAGAACTTCACATTAGAGGCAAAAGGAGGGAAGTTCAAGACCCTGAGAGGAGCCTGGTACAAAGTGAGAGTGAATTAGACGGTGAGAGGCAGGAGGAGATGGTTGTGCACAGCTCTACTCCACACAGTAACCTAGACTATTAGCTGCTGGAAAGGGTAAAGACATATTAAAATCCGCCTCTGGTGACAGAGAAAATGACCAAAAAGGAGCAGCTATTCATATCTCAGAAGGCACACNAGCGAGCCTGTGAGAAGACGAGGCCCGCTGCACAGAGGTCAGCGAGGACTCCTCCGGCACGTGGGAGGCAGAGCAGACTGACAGCACACGAGGGCCAGGTTTCCATGCTGAAAATCTAGAAGCAGCAGAGGATGACTATCCCCCTGAAGAGCTACTGGAAGATGAAAATGCTGTCATTGCAAAACAGTCTAGAGAGAAGAGCCCAAGAACTCAAGACAGGCAGGCAGACGTAAATATGCAAGTCGCCGAAAGAGCAATTTTAGGAACCATTAACCCTGATCTGGAAACTGAAGAAAACGAACAAGAAACCAGTGTGATTTGGGATACTAAAGGAAAAAGTGAACCCGTGGCCGAAGGAGTCGACACAATAGGCAGGGACCCAGTGGCCGAAGGAGTAGACACAATAGGCAGGGACCCAGGTGATATGGTGGTGGAAAAAGAAGAAAGCCCTCTGGTAGACAAGAAAGCACAGAAGCCTTCTGATGTAAGTGACTTCCCGGACCAAGAGAAAACTAGGACTCCAGAGCTAGGCAAAGCATTTCAGAATAAAGATGATCTGAAGAAAGACAACCCAGAGGAACCCCTCGGGGTTGC
>NW_007742095.1:5831-6536 GCF_000696425.1 Galeopterus variegatus
TGTAAAATTCTGAAAGGGCTTCACTGAATACAATTTCTTATTCGAGTTACCTGCACTCTAACCAAGCCTTGCTGAGTTCCTGCATTCCCGCAAAGCTCGTCTTTTGTGGATGTCATGTTCTTTCGTGCCTCTTGGCAGCAGTCACTTTCTCCAGTTAAACTAGGGCTCCTGCATCAGATTAATCAAGGGTGGAACCAGTACGAGGAGCCTCCTAACACAGCCCTTGACACATAGAATTCATTCAGTAAATATTTGCTGAATTGATCTCAAGCCAGTATCCTGATATAAACATTCTGATTCCTGGTTCCATGCACTATTCTTTGTACCCAGGCTTTTCAAATGGAGGTATTTGAACTGAAGATACAAGGTAGAGTAGCAGGGGGACATAAAGCCTCAGAAAAACATATCTCCCCAGGATGCCATTTCTTCCTGAGAATTAGGAAGGAAAATGTTTTTGCATTTAACCAAAGCAGATATATTTTGGATGGGAATAAAAACTTCAAATGAGTTTTCAGGGTAAAATGTGAGGCTGCAAAGAAATTTGTCTTTGCCGTGGATCACATTGGACCATGCCTTGAGTGTCTTAGGGAAAAGGATGGGTGTACTCTTTTGGCTCCTTGAGATACTTTGAGAATATTTGAAAGACACTTCAGCCACCTGCTTCATGTGGAATGCCCTTCTCTGTACTAGCTCTGTGAGACAAGC
>NW_007742095.1:8204-8541 GCF_000696425.1 Galeopterus variegatus
AAAAATAGGAGAGGCCAGAGACCATAACTAACTTACAAACCAATGTTTGGCTATCACTAATCTGTGTAGATCATTTTAATATAAATTTTATTCTTAAAAGGACTTATACTCTCAAATAGTAGTTTTCAACCAGACCAACAGCATCAGAAACTCTGGGGATGGGAACCAGCAGTCTGTGTCTAACAAGCCCTTCAGGAAATTCTTGCCTGATGCTAGTTAGAGTTTGAGAACCACTGCTCTAAAACTCGAGAATTCTGTGTTTTTTTCCCACTTTACCTCCTTTTCCATAAATAGGATACAATGTAGTACAGTTCTTTTTCTTTTCTTTTTTTTTTTT
>NW_007742095.1:11305-13536 GCF_000696425.1 Galeopterus variegatus
TTCAAATGAGTTTTCAGGGTAAAATGTGAGGCTGCAAAGAAATTTGTCTTTGCCGTGGATCCCATTGGACCATGCCTTGAGTGTCTTAGGGAAAGGGATGAGTGTACTCTTTTGGCTCCTTGAGATACTTTGAGAATATTTGAAAGACACTTCGGCCACCTGCTTCGTGTGGAATGCCCTTCTCTGTACTAGCTCTGTGAGACAAGCGTGACTGTNTGCATGAAAGAATTCCTGTTATTCTGTATAGAAGAGGCATTTCACATTTTTGCTCTTGATTCAAGTTCCCTTCTACACATTTATTTGTGTGGGTATGTGTTGGTTTTCCAAAGGGAGTTAAATTATTGAAGTCCCTACTATAAATCTATTTATTTATGAAATACTTTGGAATACAGGCTTCTTTGTAAGTTGTATTATGTAGTTTAGTCATCCTTCAAGTGGAGTACAAGAAATTGAAACTCCTATTTCCTGCCAAGCTGAGCTCCATGGGATGCCCGTGCATGGTGAGGGTGCGGGGGAGAATGCTGAGATGGGGGTGGGGTTGAGGTGTCAAGCTATGCTAGCCTGGTGCACTCTCCTCTTCCCTCCCTGTAGAGAAGCAACCACCACGTGAAGATCTCCCNGTAAAGTACCTGCCTGTGGCCTTGTAGAGCAGGGCTGGAGAAGAAGGTGGGGAAGGGGGTCGCTGAAGTGCCTCATACCTTATCCATAAAGCTCTGTTCATATTTCCAGGGTGCGTGAAGGACAGAGACCACACAAGGGACCACATGTTCCTTCCTGCCTTCTGTTTAGGCTGGAGTATGGAGAAGAATTTCTTACTTTTCCTGGACAGTTGAGACTGATTACCATTTCAAAATGAAACTTTGATTAGCATTTCAAAATGAAACTTTATAGAAAGCTAAAGAGAAAGATATAAATAAGAAAATGATGTACGAGTTGCACTTGTTAACAAAGTACAGATACCATGTAAAATTATGAAAGGGCTTCACTGAATACAATTCCTTATTCGAGTTACCTGCACTCTAACCGAGCCTTGCCTGAGTTCCTGTGTTCCCCCCAAAGCTCGTCTTTTGTGGATTTCCTGTTCTTTCGTGCCTCTTGGCAACAGACACTTTCTCCAGTTAAACCAGGGCTCCTGCATCAGATTAATCAAGGGTGGAACCAGTATGAGGAGCCTCCTAACACAGCCCTTGAAACGTACAAGTCATTCAGTAAATATTTGCTGAATTGATCCCAAGCCAGTATCCTAATATAAACTTTCTGATTCCTGGTTCTGTGCACTATTCTTTGTGCCCAGGCTTTTCAAATGGAGGTATTTGAACTGAAGATATAAGGTAGAGTAACAGGGGGACATAAAGCCTCAGAATAACATATCTCCCCAGGATGCCAGTTATTCCTGAGAATTAGGGGAGGAAAACGTTTTTGCATTTAATCAAAGCAGATATATTTTGGATGGGAATAAAAAATTCAAATGAGTTTTCAGGGTAAAATGTGAGGGTGCAAAGAAATTTTTCTTTGCTGTGGATCCCATTGGACCACGCCTTGAGTGTCTTAGGGAAAGGGATGGGTGTACTCTTTTGGCTCCTTGAGATATTTTGAGAATATTTGAAAGACACTTCAGCCACCTTCTTCGTGTGGAATGCCCTTCTCTGTACTAGCTCTGTGAGACAAGCGTGACTGTGCATGAAAGAATTCCTGTTATTCTGTATAGAAGAGGCATTTCACATTTTTACTCTTGATTGAAGTTCACTTCTACACATTTATTTGTGAGGGTATATGTTGGTTTTCCAAGGGGAGTTAAATTATTGAAGCCCCTACTTTAAATCTATTTATTTATGAAATACATTGGAATACAGGCTTCTTTGTAAGTTGTATTATGTAGATTAGTCATCCTTGAAGTGGAATAAAAGAAACTGAAACTCCTATTTCCTACCCAGCTGGGCTCCCTGGGATGCCCGTGCATGGTGGGGGTGTGGGGGAGAATGCTGAGATGGGGGTGGGGTTGAGGTGCAGATTGGCTGCACAGGTGGTGTCAAGCTGTGTGAGCCTGGTGCACTCTCCTCTTCCCTCCCTGTAGAGAAGCAACCACCACGTGAAAATCTCCCACAAGACAGTAAGGAAGACCTTAGTATGCAGGGAAGTGCAGCGCTCAGCCACTTGGATCAGCCCACACCTGATGACACAGGAGCCTCAGAGGTATCACAGAAGCCAGATACTGAAACAACTTAGACCCA
>NW_007742095.1:14004-16564 GCF_000696425.1 Galeopterus variegatus
GGCTCCCTCACCTCGTATCTGGCTGACCATAACAGCATGTCTGTTGTAAATATGTTAACTGTGCCTGTGCGCCGAAGTGTTCCTTGGCTCTCTGACTCGCACCCATGTGTTACTTGGCTATCTGACTCTAGTATAAAAGACAATGGCTCTGATCCATGGGGGCCTGAGCTCGCATCTGAATAAAGCATGTCATCCTTGCCAATGGCTCCCAGGATCTTTCCAGTTACCTAGCTCGCAACCTGCGTATTAGGGGTCTGTGACCCAGTCTGCACAGGATGGGTTTGAAGGATCTGTGACTCAGCCTAACAGGTGGAAATAAAAAATAGGAGAGGCCAGAGACCATAACTAACCTACAAACCAAAGTTTGGTTATCACTAACCTGTGTACATCATTTTAACCTAAATTTTATTCTTAAAAGGACTTATACTCTCAGATAGTAGTTTTTTTTTTTTTTTTCCTTTTTGTCTTTTTTCGTGACCGGCAACGGATCGCAACCCTCAGTGTCATGCCTGTACCGGACAGGGAACGGCAACGGGATCGCAACCCTCAGTGTTGCGCCCACACCTCGCTCAACCAGTGAGCGGGAACTGGTCTGTATGTGGGATCCGAACCCTCGGCGGGAGCACCGCCGCACTCCCAAGCGGTGCACTGTAGCAGTGCGCCACCGGGCCAGCCCCTCAAATAGTAGTTTTTAAGCAGACCAACAGCATCAGAAACTCTGCGGATGGGAACCAGCAGTCTGTGTCTAACAAGCCCTTCAGGAAGTTCTTGCCTGATGCTAGTTAGAGTTTGAGAACCACTGCTCTAAAACTCAAGAATTCTGTTTTTTTTTTCCCACTTTACCCCCTTTTCCATAAATAGGATACAATGTAGTACAGTTCTTTTTCTGATTTGCTACCTAGACATGGTAAAAATAAAAAAAAAAACCAAAGTTTAAAATACAGGGAAGGGTCCAGGTATCTGTATACTATGTGCTCATAGGAAGCAGTCAGAACTTTGCAGCATGCGACAGTCCGTTGTAGGCTGTCATTTGTCATTGCAGCACACAGTAAACATCCAGTGGGAGATGAGAAAGTTAAAAAAAACTTTTTAAAAAACCCACCAATGGTATCAACAGCTTTCTAATGCTTGCATAGGCCACATTTTACCAGTGAATCAGAGAACAGCTGATTGTGTTATTTTGTCTGTCCAGTACGGTGGCATGATGACATTGTTACTGTTTTTTGTGTTTTTAGAGGTTCTGGTCTCTGAGCACAGGTGCAGCATTACCCAGTGACACTGCAGGGCTTGGCAGCACTGGGCTGACACCTGCCCACCCCCGGCACACACACAAAGTATAGGAGGTCACAGCATGTAAAGGAATAAAGCTAATTTGCAAAGGAATGACATCACAGAGGCCTCCCCATGTTCCAGAGGACATTACATTCATATATAATACTCTCTACTTCTAAACTTGTTTAACTCAAAATGTTCTGCTGCTGAAGATGAGTTATGCACATTAAGACTTGTTACTCTCTTGCTCAGAAACTTTTAGGATTAGGCAGAATTCTGCTTCCAGAATTAACAAATTCTTTGCCCTATCTTTTAAGTCCCACCACAAAATAAAATCAGTAACCTTCACAGGCAAGTCTTCCTAAATGTGTCTTCGTGCATTGCAGGCAATGAGGTGCTGACTTGATTGGGGAAACTTCACCAGAGGTTTCATAGATCCACAGTGGGTGGAACCTTAGGGTTGGGAGAGACCTTAGAGGCAACTAGTCCTACTCCTCACTAATTGATCAGCATTTTGGACTCCTAGCTGTTTGTAAGACATGCCCCAGACTCATATAACACATACTGAAATCCAACCCCCACCGCCTCCTCACGTGGAGATACTTTCAGGTGTAACGAATTCTACCTCTTTCCCAGAGGCCTGAGCCAGTTCTCTGCCCTGTAAGCAATTCCCTTTGGTCTCTCTTGGCATTTACCCTCTTCTCTTTTATGCAGCTGCCATTCATTCACTGAGAAGACAATTACTGCACACCTGCCGGGTGCCAGACCCTGTGCTGAGCACGGGTGCATTCTGCCTACAAGTTCAGTAAGATAAGAGCCAGTACACTAAGGTAAGAAAAAGAAATCATCCAGATTGGGAAGGAGGAAGTAAACTTGTTTATTTGCAGAAAACATGAACATCTAATGCATAAAATCTGGTGGGACCTACAAAAAAGCTACTAGAGCTAATAAAGGAGTTTAGTAAAGTTGCCAGTGTTTAACTCAAAATGTTCAGCTGCTGAAGATGTGCTATGCACATTAAGGCTTGTTACTCTCTTGCTCAGAAACTTTTAGGATTAGGCAAAATTCTGCTTCCAGAATTAACAAATTCTTTGCCCTGTCTTTTAAGTCCCACCACAAAATAACATCAGTAACCTTCACAGGCAACTCTTCCTAAATGTATCTTTGTGCATTGCAGGCACTGAGGTGCTGACTTGATTGGGAAAACTTCACCAGAGGTTTCATAGGTCAATAGTGGGTGGAACCTTCGGGTTGGGAGAGACCTTAGAGGCAACTAGTCCTACTCCTC
>NW_007742095.1:17638-19229 GCF_000696425.1 Galeopterus variegatus
AAAACGAGAAAATTTTTGTTGAACTTGGGTTAGGCAAAGATTTCTTAGATTTGACATTAGAAGCATGATTCATGAAAGTGAAAGTTGATAATTTGGACTTTATCAAAACAAACACTTTTCAAAGTAAATAATAAATACAAACCACAGACTGGGAAAAATTCACTACAGAGCATCTGTTTAATAAAGGACTTGTATCCAAAATATATAAAGAACTCTTAAAGCTCATTTAAGAAAAAAGCACAGAAAAACATAACCCAGTAAAATAAACACTTTACCAAAGAAGATGTGTGAGTAGCAAAAAAGCACATTTTAAAATGCTCAAGATCATTAATCGTCCAATTTAAACCACAATGAGTTACCAGTACACATTTATTAGAATAGCTAAAATTTGAAAGACTGATTATACCAAGTGCCAGGTTTTGTTTTGTTTTTTAATGTTCTGGAAACTATATTTTATATATAACAGTATATAAAATTATTTTCTTTCTTTTTTATAGCTGCACAGTATTCTTTGTTTTATTCAATGTCTCTTTTATTGATGGACATTTTATTTCCAGTCTTGTTACTATAAATAATNGAGTAGCCCAAACATTACATAATTTTAAGACTTTATAAGTAATCAGGATAGCTGACAAATAGATCTTTGAAACGGAATGGAGAATCCAGAACTAGATCCACACATATCTGGCAATGAACTTCTGACAAAGGTGGAAAGACAATTAAATGGAGAAAAGAATGTCTTTTCAACAAATGGAACTATTGGCTATTTCTATGCAAAAAATCACCCATACCTCGTGTCATATTCATAAACTAATTCAAAATGGGTTATAGACTTTAATATAAAACGTAAAACTATAAAACTTGGAGGAAAAACAAGAGAGAATTTTTGTTGAACTTGGGTTAGGCAAAGATTTCTTAGATTTGACATCAGAAGCATGATTCATGAAAGTGAAAGTTGATAATTTGGACTTTATCAAAACAAACACTTTTCAAAGTAAATGATAAATACAAACCACACTGGGAAAAATTCACTACAGAGCATCTGTTTAATAAAGGACTTGTATCCAAAATATATAAAGAGCTCTTAAAGCTCATTTAAGAAAAAAGCCCAGAGGGCCGGCCCGGTGGCGCACTGGATAAGTGCGCCGCTTGGGAAGCGCGGCGGNAAGTTCAGTAAGGCAAGAGCCAGTACACTAAGGTAAGAAAAAGAAATCATCCAGATTGGGAAGGAGGAAGTAATATTGTTTATTTGCAGAAAAAATGAACATCTATGCATAAAATCTGGTGGGACCTACAAAAAAGCTACTGGAGCTAATAAAGGAGTTTAGTAAAGTTGCCAGAAAAAGATTTACATCTAAAGCAATTTTATTTCTATATACTAGCAATAAATAATTGGGAATTGAAATTTTAAGAAATTTCCAAGTACAACAGTATTAAAAGAATGCAGTACTTACAGGTAAATATGTCAAAAAACATGTAAGACATATACGTTGAAAACTATAAAATACTGCTGAAACTAAGGAAGACCTAAATTGATGGAGAGATATACCTTGTTTATGAGTCAGAAGACTAAATATATTGTTAAACTGTC
>NW_007742095.1:20468-22874 GCF_000696425.1 Galeopterus variegatus
ACTGAGGGTTGCGATCCGTTGCCGGACACGGAAAAAGACAAAAAAAAAAAAAAGAAAAAAGCCCAGAAAAACATAACCCATTAAAATAAACACTTTACCAAAGTAGATGTGTGGGTAGCAAAGAAGCACATTTTAAAATGCTCAAGATCATTAATTGTTCAATTTAAACCACAATGAGTTACCACTACACATTTATTAGAATAGCTAAATTTTGAAAGACTGATTATACCAAGTGCCTGGTTTTGTTTTGTTTTTTAATATTCTGGAAACTATATTTTATATATAACAGTATATAAACTTATTTTGTTTCTTTTTTATAACTGCACAGTATTCTTTGGTTTATTCAATGTCTCTTTTATTGATGGACATTTTATTTCCAGTCTTGTTACTATAAATAATACTGGAGTAACATAGTTTTGTGCATATATATTTTCTTTTTTTCCTTTTTGTCTTTTTTACTGACCGGCAACGGGATTGCAACCCTCGGTGTTGCGCCCGCACCGCGCTCAGCCAGTGAGCGGGAACCGGTCTCCACATGGGATCCGAACCCTCAGCGGGAGCGGCGCACTCTCCAGTGCGCCACCGGGCCAGCCCGTGCATATATATTTTCAACATTCGTTGTTCCCCAGTATCTTAGAGATAGAGCTTTAGAAGTGGGATTGTTGAGTCAATGGGTAAATACACACGTAATTTTGGGAGATGTTGCAAAATTCTCATTCATAGGGATTGTATCATTTTGCATAGTGATCAGCAGTGCATGAGAGTAGCTGTTTCCACCACATTCTCTCACCAGCACAGTACAGGGTACTTCAAAAGCTTATGGAAAGATTCGTATTGACTTTTAATTCTGTTTTTCCACAGACTTTTTGAAATATCCTCATATGTTATCAGATATTTGGATCTTGCCAAGGTAAGTGAGAAACAGTGTCTCAGTGTAGGCTTTATTTGTATTTCTTTCATTATGAACAAGACAGAGTGTGTTTCCATATGTCTGCAAGCTATTTATATTTCTTTTCCCAGATCCATTCATTCTTTCAGCCCATTTTTCCATAGGTTTGCTGGCCACTTTCTTCTCTATTTGTGAAGCTTTTTATACTTTAGAAATATTAATCCCTTTTAATGTGTTACAAATATATTTTCTCAGGTTGTCACCATCAAATTTTGCTTATTTTGCAATTTTTGTGGGGTGGGGGACTGAGCAAGTTTTTTTATATTTAAGTAATCAAATTTATAAATCTCTTCCCTTGTTGCTCCTAGATCTTGAGACCTAATTAGGATTTGCCCACTCATGAGACATAGAAATTTTTTTCTAGTACAGTACTTTTTTGTTTTCATTTTTTCCATTCAGGTTTCTGATCCATTTGGAAGTTATCCTTGTGAAAAATGAGAAAAAGATCAATTTTATTATTTTCCATATGGTTATCTTGATATGCCAATGCCACATATTAAAAAGTCTATTTTTCGGGCCGGCCCCGTGGCTCACTCTGGAGGTAGCGCCGAGGCTATGGGTTCGGATCCTATACAGGGATGGCCGGTGTGCTCGCTGGCTGAGCGTGGTGTGGACAACACCGTGCGGAGGGTCGCGATCCCCTTACTGGTCAAAAAGAAATCTGTTTTCCTTCAGCTGACTTTTATTGTATCCCAGATGTCCACTGCAGTGGGGTCTCTTTCTGGATTTCTGTCCCATCCCGTGGTTAGTCTGTGTCCTTGGGCTGGTACCCTACTGAGTAATGACAGGGCCTGCCCTGCCCTCTCACTGTGCCCTTCATTGCTCTTCTCCTTAGGCTTTCCCTACTTCATGCTTGATTGTTCTTCTGAATTGACTTTATATTCAACTCGAAGACATCTCTTTAAAGATCTACCAATACTCTTTTCTTTCTGCAGTGTAAATGTCCCCAGTTTCCTCAACTTTTGCAAAGTGATTTCCAGACCATTCATTCTCCCTGTCCTTTTCCATGAGTCAAGTAACCTTAAAATGTGGGCCCCATAACTGGACCCACTGGCATAGGGGTGATGATGGCATGATTGCACAGGGTAAGGCTTTTTAAAGGGGTGTCACCAGAACGGGAGGCCGCATGAGCAGCTGGAGCTTGGGTGGGGAGGAGTAAGCAGAGGACGGAGGGCACTGGGGCCGCTCCTTTCCTGTCCGGAAGGGAGGGCAGCCGGGGGTCTTGGCACTTTGTGACATAGGGGCCAGCTCTGGGCAGCTGGAAAGGCCTACCTTCCTCCTGACCCCGGCCCTGGCCCATGGCCCTCTCCCAGTAGCCCACTGGCCGCCTCATTCCAGCCCCTTGGGTCGCCCATTCTCTCAGCTCCTACAGTGGGCGACCCAGTTTGTCACCTCCCCCGCTTGGATGCTTCCGCTCGGCTGCCACGCCCACCCCCGCGCTGTTCGGCGGTTGGTTC
>NW_007742096.1:0-873 GCF_000696425.1 Galeopterus variegatus
ATACCAAGTCTTTTAACAAGTAATTTTGCTTCCTTAAAATGGAAAGAATGTTTTCATTGATTTAGACATTTAATTATATCAAGATTGGAAAGAAAATCTGAAAAGTTCACTATAATCAAAGAAGTAGTTTCTGTTCTCTCTGTGTGTGTGTGTGTGTGTGTGTGTGTGTGTGTGTGTGTGTTATTGTTTGAAGAATAAAATAAATGGGAATGATGGCAGGAATTAAAACACATGTTAGCAATGGAGATAAAAGACTGACAGCAAAAATTTGCATGTGAGGAATTCTCATTCAGTTTACATGGAACATACCAGGGCTCTTCAAAAAATTAAATGTAATGAAAAGATAATAAGAATTTTTCCATGAACTTTTTGAAGACCCCTCCTGTATCAATCAAATCTCAAACTTAGATGAGCAAGAAATATAACTTTGCTTATTTGTGTTTTTAACCAGAGCTGGTATTGAGCTGGTATGAACCAGCTCAGGCATAACAGATGTGAAATATTGAAATGTTTGATTATCAGTTTGAGTGCATCCCCCTCCACTGCCACTGCCACCCTAGGTCCCACTCCACACACCCCCAGACCTCTGAATGTTCAACCATTTAAGAGATTATGTCAGGCACAGCAGACAGCCCCCAGGATTTTTCAGGCAACATCCGTTCTGATTGGTGGATACCAGTGTTATAGAGTTGCTAAATATTTAGTATTACCCTTGTTTTTATTTAAAGTTAATTTCAGATTTTAGTGCCCAGTCCACTGAATGGCAAAAACAATGTCAGTTACTTCTAGGCTCCCATCTCCTTTCCCAGGGGTTGTGCCTAAGTTCCAGAAAGCTTAAGTAGTACAAAAGCATTGAACAAGGGTATCCAAGGA
>NW_007742096.1:1882-10350 GCF_000696425.1 Galeopterus variegatus
CTGGATGAATGAATGAATGAATTGACTAGAACAGAATCCATGTTAACTTCATTCCTATTGTATCAAGTGCTCAACATGTCACATTCTCTGGGCATCAAAGCCTCAGGTTTAAGGATGGGCTAGAAATAAGAAGATATGGTATTTTCCAAAATTGAAGTTGGATTTCAAGACACTGCTACCACCTCCATAGGGTTTAGATTTATTTTTTTTAAAAGGTAAAGAGAAATGAAAGACTTGTCAATATTCCCAGTTCATAGGTGACCTGGGTCTGCTGTCACCTGTATTTATATCTCACACAGTCTTTAAAATACATTTTCAGATGGTCACTCCATTGCTTCTCTGCTCATTAAATGATTTATTTTTTTTAAAAGGTAAAGAGAAATGAAAGACTTGTCAATATTCCCAATTCATAGGTGACCTGGGTCTGCTGTCACCTGAATTTATATTTCACACAGTCTTTAAAATACATTTTCAGATGGTCACTCCATTGCTTCTCTGCTCATTAAATGATTAAGTATCACCTTTTTACACATGTGGCTGTCACTAGTCACCCTGACTCCCAGGTCTTTGACCTGTAAAATAGGCTCATAAAAATTATAGCCTGGAAAGCAACATCTGGAGCAACCCATAGACAAGGGTGATAAATCACTTTATAAATTCATAAAAACTTAAGAGGGTTTTCAACTGAACAATAATCACACTTCAAAAGACTCTCAGAAAGTACTTTTTTAAATGAAGCATATTGGGGTTTTGAAGTAGCCGTGTCTAATAGGGTATTTCTACATATTTGGCTTCCTTTCAAAATGTGTAAATTAGTTAGGCAAATTAGCCTGTATTCTTAAGGCCTGTGACAAAAGTCAAATCTAAGAGATGTTAAGTGCAGTGTTGGTTAGAATGTGGAAATCTGACTCATGTCACTTCTACAGATACTTGAGCTGCAAGTGATCATCTCCTTGCCGTATAACCTCCAGGTCTCCTTTTACTGGTGACAAGTGTCTAAGGAAAGACTTTCATGGATATCCCAACTTGTTTGTCTGTGACATGCCTGGGAATAACTATTAAATTAAACAAGGAGATATTTTTTCCACATATACATATCTTTCAATATATGGCACAGAATTATTTTAGTAAGGTTCTTTCTAAAAGACTTTTTTATTTGCTTCCCTGAATTAATCACAGTGCCTTGCACATAGAAGGCCCTCAGCAATACTGTCTGATTGACTCATTGCCCTTTAGTTCTGGTAAGACAGCTGGGAGGAGGAGAGGCAGGAGTTCAGTTTTTGTTAGCTTCGAATATCTTTTCTGCCAGTGGTGAGTTGACTGTTATTATCTTTAAATACAAAGGATAGTCCATTATTCTGTAGCTTAGAACTCATGTCAGATAGAAGGATCCTAATTTAATATGTATTTCAATATTTCCTTTATGTCCTCATAGATATATTAAAGCAGAATTCTTCCCTTTAAAGTAATTTATAAAATTACAGCCTTCAGAGATAAGGATTCTTAGACAACGCATACCATGCACTTCATTTCAGATAGCTCGTGATTTAGAACTCTACCCAGTTTTCTACTCTTAAAGTGAAGAACAATTTTGAGTGTATGATGATAAGCTATTTTTTATTAGAATGCTTTATTTGCTCTTCTTCCCATCAATTTTATAGTCATAAGATGTCAGCAATTTTTCAAGTATTAGAAGCATTCATGGAAGAAGAAAAAACATCGTAGGTAGACTTCTCCTTCCTAGAGTATTATTTATGAGGTATTTCATTTCCCCAAAAACGAGAAGCTGAAGTTTTTCATCCCTCAACTGAATACAGTCTAAAATATTTCCTGAGTAGCAATGTCATACTTTACAAAGATTATAAATCCCATTTACGGTCTGTATAAAATCAGATTCATATTCATTCAAATGAAATAGTTTAAAACTCAGTTTTTGGTTTGGAGACTTTCTTTTCTTAATGTGGGGGGAAAGCGGTCGATTGGGCAAGTGGTGGGAGAGCCACTTCACTTTCCTGAGAGGATGTCTAGTTGCCAGGCTGGTGCTTGTGATAGGTGGAATAATGGTCTCTCAAAGATATCCACGTCCTAATCTTGGAAAACTGTGAATATGTCAGATTATGTGGCAAAGTGGAATTAAGGTTCCCAGTGGAACTAAGGTATGAATTAGAACCAGCTAACTTTTTCCTTTATTAATTTTTTATTGAAACATATTGATAATATATATTTATGTGGTACAGAGTTATATTTTAGTACAATGTGTGATGATTTAATCAGGGCAATTAGTGTATTCATCATTGCAAAATTTAATCATTTCTTTGTGATATGGACATTTGATCTCTCTTCTAGACATTTGATAACAAGCAGTAAATCATTGTTAACCAGATTCCTGGGTTGACTGTATACCCATAGAACTTATTTTTCTATCTAGCTGTAATTTTGTACCAATCAACCAGTCTTGACTTTAAAAGAGAGAGATTATCCTGGATTACCTGGGTGGACCTAATGTAGTCACAAGGGTCCCTAAAAGTGAAAGAGGAAAGCTAAGAGTCAGAGAAAGAAATGTGTTGATGAAAGCAAGGTCAAAGAGATGCTGTCCTTATATGGAAGAACTGGGCCACGAGTCAAGGAGCATGGGTGACCTCTCAAAGCTGGAAAAAGTAAGGAAATGGATCTCCCTTGGAGTCTCCAGAAAAAAACGTAGAGCTGCCAATACCTTGATTTGTTGGACTTCTGATCTCCAGAAATAAAAGATGATAAAAGTTTTGTTGTTTTAAGCCACTGAACTTATGATAATGTGTTACAGCATCATGGAAAACTACTACAGTGCTGAATAAATAGAAAGAGCCCAGTCTCAGGGCATCAGAAAGAATTGAATCAGAGCAGGGGCTGACCATGCCAGATGGTTGCACAGAGCTTCTTATAGCAAGTGCTGAGATGCTGATACAAGGAGCCAGTTCTGGAGATTGGTTGCCCATCAATGCAATGGACAATACAATAGAACTGTACATTTAAAAATGGTTAAGATGGTAAATGTTCTGTTATGTATATTTTATCACAATTTAAAAACAAAACAAAGGAAAAAGTAAGCCAAGCTCAGGAAAATTTCATATGCCCCTAGTCTAGGGTTATTATTTCATAAGAGGAGAGTCTTAAGTTGTGCTAATAGAAGAAACATCCTTTGCTTATATAGGACCAGGCAGTTGTTTGGAGAAAACACACACACACACACTATTCTCTTTGGTGACGTGTGCTTTCCTTCTTGGAAAAGGAATCACCAACAACCCCTACTCATATGGACGGTGGAGCCCAGACCATTACATGCACTCACTCTTTGCCTGCAGAATCAGTAAACACAAAATGCAGAGAGGTATCCTTTACTATCTTCAGATAGTAATGGTGCCCTTTACTCTTTGTTGGGGGACTAGTTCCTCAAGAGGCAGGAGGGACTTGGGATGAGAACAGTAACCTCTCTAGTCATTGTGTGAGCCTCAGGAGAGATGAGCTTAGAGGGGTGTATCAGTCAGGGGTCTGTATATTTACGAGTGCATATTTATATACGATATATATGTTGTATAAGTTATATGTATGTAAATATGTTAGAGAGAGGGGGGTTGCTTAAGATTTTAGGAACTGGATCATGTAATTATGGGAGCTGGCAGGTCTGTAGAGCAGGCTGGAAACTAGGCAGAATCTCTGTTACAGTCTTGAAGCTGAATTCCTTCTTTGGGAAATCTCTTGGGGCTTTTAATTGATTGAATGAGGCCCACCCACATTATGGAGGGTAATCTTCACTGAAAGTCAACTGACTGTAAACGTAATCACATCAGACAAAATACCTTCACAGCAACACCTAGATTAGGCTTTGAAGAGACAAGTGGGCACCATAGCCTAGCCAAGGTGACACATATAATTAACAATCACAAGGGGCCTCAGCTCCCTGTGCCTTTCTCATGTTGGGGATTACGAGGCAGAGTTGTCACAGCAGAACGACCCACAGCTGTGGTGACAGAAATGACCCCACAAGAAGAAGGGCAGGGAGGCACATTTCCCTGATTGTCACTGCCCTCCAGCATATGTCAGGAAGGAACACGGAGAGGTCGTACATCCCCTGGTCACACTCACCAAACCTGCTTTTTCAATGAGTATACAGCATTTTGCAAAAAAGTTAGTAGAAGATGCACTGCTTCCCCAACTTTCCCACAGTTAAATGAAATGCGGTATCTTCTTTTCCTTGCACATTTTGACTTTTTCCTGATTGTAAAATTAATGATATGCTCATTGTAGAATACTTGAAAGCCTCAGAGAAGTACAAAGAAAATAAAAATAACCCTTGTAATCCTGCTACCCAGAACAACAACTGCTAACATTTAAAGTATTTTCTTTCTCTTTGATAATCATCTTTAATTGTATTTAGCTAACTTATTCACAACAATATTTCTCCCAAGGAAAAATATTTTCACCGAAGGACTAAAATGACAGGTCATCAACCGCCTATTAAATACATCTCGATTCCATTTCAGTTATTTTTCTCTAGAACTCTGGTTGATAAGTTTCAAAAGAAGTGGTTTTCTGTTTCATTTTCAATTTCATCTTATGTGCTTTTATGCACAACCAAGCATCTAGTTGTGATCACCATGTGGTGTCAGGGTATATCTGGTGCAGCATCAACTGGCTCTATACCTTTGTAATTTCTTCAAGCTTCTGAAAAAATCATTGAATGAAAGTTAAACATTTATAACCTCCTTCTCTTCTGATTAAATTGGCAAAATATTAAGTATTCTGTTTATGAAGTTTTTAAATGTCTACAACATACTTTGTTTCTTACTCCATCTCCTTTTCTATTTTTCTTTTTGGAAACATATCTCAAAGTTATCTTTTTCCTTCTATATTTTTACAGTACTTGTGGAAAGGGAATCATGCAATTTACATAGTACTTTTTATATAAACTTTTATTCTTTTTGTCTCTCATTATCTCTATTTCAAAGTTATCATGGTTACAGAAAGCATGAGATCTGATTCTTAAGAATAATAAAATTAAACGCAGCTTCTATTGCACAAGGCTTTCTAGTTGACAAAAGTCAACATTCTGAATAGAAACTCTTCCTCTTCTCCCCCCAGACCTGCTCCTCCTCCCATATCCCCTTCTTCAATCTAAGTCACAACTCAGCGCACATGCCTTCCATAGCTCCTTCCAACAGGAAAGGAGCAAAAAGTTCCTGGATCTATCGCTCAGTAACTCAAGGAACCTCTTCAGGCTCTGCCTGGTCTCCATTCCAAACCCATCTTCTATAACTGATGTCTCAGGTTCCTCCTTCTGTCACCACTTCTTTGGTTTGATGCTTTAGGTAGACTTTCTGTTTGGTTTCATTCTGGCTTTGGCCCTGGATACGTTTTCCTCTTTCAAGCTTTGAGCACTGTAGACGAGGAGGCAGTCCCATTCCCAGCCTTAATATCCAGCCAGACGAGGAAAAGCACAGCCCAGGAGGGTGCTCAGACACCACACATGCCTGGAGAAGTAGGAACACACAGTTGCCTAAATCGTAAACTAGGAAGTGATCCTGGACTCCCTCCTGTCCACACTGCATGCCGGCCTCACACCGCCTAGCCCTCACCCAACACACACACAATCAAATGCCAAGTTCTTTCAACTCTACCACTTGAATATCTCTGAAATGTATCCTCTACATCCTCATTTGCCAGTCACTAGGTTTAGGCCCTCATCATTTCTTACTTGAAATTTTGCACTTGTTTTTCTGGCTTTAGCTCAAGTTGCCTGGAAACAATCACTGAAATGGAGATTTCTGTGCAGGCAGTTTATTGGGGAACACACTAAAAACAACACCAGAAAGGAAGTGAAGGAAACAGAGCTGGATAGAGAAAACGTTGCCTGTGACACAGATACAAGAGAGGCCTCTGCTCATCCCACAAGAAGCTCTGATGCTAAGATGCCTCTTTGGAATTGCCCCAGATTGAGGAAAAGGGACTGGCCACCATGTGGGGACCAGTCATTGAACATGGGCTCTCCCAAGACAGGTGCATCATGCTGAAGAAGTGATCTGGGCAACATGCCACAACATACACTATAGCTTCCTCTCTTAAAAAGTGGTCAACCAGTTTCCTATGTCCAGTCTCCACCTTGTTGCCATAGTAATAATTTTTAATCATCAGTGTGATCATGCCTTATCCACCATAAAATGTTTCAATTCTTGGCTATACTTTTCAGAGAAATCCCAACTCTTTGACATGGCTGAGCAATCCAGTGAGATCTGGCTTTGCAAACCTTACAGCTATATCTCCTATCACGTCCACAAGGCAGCCTGAGGTCTAGTCACACCTATTTACATAATCTGTTTCACCTCCATACGTTTGCTCCTTCTCTTCCATCTGTCTAGATCAATAGCTCTCAGCATTCATCCTGCTAAATCACGTTTTCAAACTGTAGAAATATTATTCTTTTTGTTTGTTTGTTTCTAAATAAAAAGAGACTAGGCAATTTCAAGAGTGGGGGTGTGGGGAAATTACCAACCAGATTACACATCCTTTGTTAAAAAAAAGAAAAAAAACAGAACAAATGCTAATCCCCAAGGCAGCCTGAGGTCTAGTCACACCTGTTTACATAATCTGTTTCACCTCCATACGTTTGCTCCTTCTCTTCCATCTGTCTAGATCAATAGCTCTCAGCATTCATCCTGCTAAATCACATTTTCAAACTGTAGAAATATTATTCTTTTTGTTTGTTTGTTTCTAAATAAAAAGAGACTAGGCAATTTCAAGAGTGGGGGTGGGGGAAAATTACCAACCAGATTACACATCCTTTGTTAAAAAAAAGAAAAAAAACAGAACAAATGCTAGTTTAAAAAAGAAATTGTTAATTACTAGAAATGGCCTATATTTATATGAAACCTATGGTTATAAAGTAAAACCTTCAAGAATTACAGTTAAAGCAACAATGTCAGTTATCCTGTATATCTTTACCAGCAAGAGTCTGCCAGGTGTTCTACATGCATCGTTGCTCATGTTCACAACACTAAGCATTTGCACTAGATTAGCCATTTTACAGGCAAAGAAACTGAGATTAAAAGAAATTAAATAACTTGTTCATTTTTATAGACACAGGTGGCAAAACTGAGATTTGACCCCAAGCTGGCCAACTCCAAAGCTCTAAGTTCTTGCAATTTCTTTTATTTACTTCACTGGCTTGGGGCTTTGCCAAATTAAAAAAAAAAAAAAAGGAATGATCAATTATGGTTTGGTCATAACTATGTCAGAAAATATTTTTGTCAAATTTGAGAATGTACTGCTTATTCAATTATGACAGATCGGAGAGTCTGCCCTTTGATGATCACTCACCATGAAGCAGTACTGTACAAACAGGAATCACTTAGCATGAAGAAGAAAAGGTCAAGGAAAGAAATAAATATGGTTTTTGGTGATAAAAGTTATAGTACAGAGAACAAAACAAAAAAGTGGGGGCTGGATTTGTAGTACTTAAGATTTATATTTACTAAAACTAGTAAACCCATCAGGGAAAAATATAGCCTCATATGAACTACACGTGTGTGTTACACTATTCTTCTGAAAAAGCTAAGGACTGAGCTAAGGTCTTTAAACACGATGGCACCTTCATATAAAAGCAGCTGACACTGTGATCTGTGAGGCTGAACCAAAAAATATTTAATCAAGTACAATAAAATGGGCTAAAGTCTCTGTTGTAGATAAAGAATTGTAACATAGCAGAATTGCTGGCTCTAAGAGCAGATGTCCTTGGTGCAGCTAAACCTAATGAGCGTTGCCATGACAATTATAGAAAACCAATGAGGCTATATAATGCTCTCCTGAAGATAAACAAAGCAAAAATAAATTATTTTGAACCCAGAAATTTTGATTAATTTTGCCTGCCCAGCCTCTTCTCACTCTATAGTCTCTACTGAGAGCACCACCAAAGGATGGGATTTATTTAATTACTCATTTGTTCAGGCAAGAAATATTTATTAAATGCCTTCTGTAGGCCAGTCACTGTGACAATCACTGAGAAAGCTGTGACAAATACAGCAAAGCCCTTGACATCATGTAGCTTTTGTTTTAGTGAGGGAAACACAATAACTATTTAAGCAAATAAATAAATAATGATAAGTGTTATGAATTAAAATAAGAAAGGATACTGTGGTTGGAAGAGAACAAGTTTACATAGGGTGGTTGGGGAAGGCCTCCTTGAGGAATGATATTTGAACAGGAACCTGAATAACAAAAACAAAGCTGATGTGAGAAGATATAGGAGACAAGGGTTCCAGGAAAAAAGAAAAGCAAGGGTAAACCATAGATGTAAGAAAAGCTTGCCAGGTTTAAGTAAAATCCATAGTATTGTGCCTAGGCAGGAGGAAGTGAGAGAGAAAGAGAGAGTAATAGGACATTGCATCATAGAAGAGACTAGGACCCCATCGGGGCCTTATATAATTTTGGAATTGGGA
>NW_007742096.1:10394-17691 GCF_000696425.1 Galeopterus variegatus
ACATTGCATCATAGAAGAGACTAGGACCCCATCGGGGCCTTATATAATTTTGGAATTGGGACTTTTATTCTGAGTGAGATTGGAAACAAGTAGATAGTTTTTAGCAGGAGAGTGATGGAATACGGCTGCTGGAGAAACGCTTGTAGAGGAGCAAGAGATGGTGGTGGTTGGGACCAAAGTGGAAGCAGTGGTGGCAGTGAGAGCTGCTCAAATTCAAGATACATATTCCCAGTAGGACCATTTCTGGTGATGTGGCCATATGGTATGAAGGGAAAACCAAGGACAACTCCTAGGTGTTTGATCTAAGCAATGGGTGAAATCAATGCCATAAACTAAGATGGGAATGGCTGGGGAAGGAGTGGGGTGGGGGAGAGTGAGCAGCAAGGGCGATAGGTAGAGCAAGTACCCTGCTTTGGACTTGCTGAGATTCCAGCACCTGCTGGACATCCAAGTGGTGACTCTGAGTAAATAACTGGAAGTATGAATCTGGGTCTCAGAAGGAAGGTCATGGCTAGAGATGTGAAATTTGCAGAGCTTTGGTATGAATAGGATTTAAAGTCAGAAGACTGGAAGAGCTCACTTAGGTAGATAGCGTAGATAGAGCAGAAAAGATAGGCAAGTACAAGACCCTGGGAAGCTGACATTCAATAGAAATTCATGGCACATTTATTGAATCCTACTACTCACTGAGGCACTTTTCCAAGAACTTGATCTGATTTATTTATTTAATTCCCACAAAAATTCTGACATAAAAACTATTTTATCATTATTTCACAAATGAGGAAACTGAGTCATAAATAGGCTAAGAAACTTGGTAGTCCATGACAGATCTGGAATTTGAACATAGGCAGTCTGGCTCTTTGGGAGAGAGAAGAAGTCTTTAAGAAAGAAGAGAGAGCAGCCAGTGATACAGGAGGAAAATCAGGATTAAATAGGCTAAGAAACTTGGTAGTCCATGACAGATCTGGAATTTGAACATATGCAGTCTGGCTCTTTGGGGGAGAGAAGAAGTCTTTAAGAAAGAAGAGAGAGCAGCCAGTGATACAGGAGGAAAATCAGGATGGGGGGCTCAAGTAAGAAAAAGCTGAGATTAGAATGGATTTGTAAGATGGAAGTCACAGGTGGTCTTCACAATAGCTCGTAAGAGAATCAAAAGCCAGAACAAGAATTGATTAAGAGAGAATGTGAGATGAGAATGTGGGGACACTAAGTAAACCTGGATTTTGAAATGTGTCCCCAAAGTACTACTCGTATAGAATGTAACTGAAGTGTTTTCCCTGAAACTGAGCAGCATAGTGGCACTAAACGTATATGGGTTTGCACACAGGTAAGTTTATAGGTTTGAAGGAGGAAAACTGCAGGTTGTCTTCTAATCACTTCCATTTTCTTAGTAAAATAAGAAGTGTGTTTAGCATATGAGATAAAATAGTAGAAAGGGAAGTTGTTTGAGGTCCCTCCGAGAGTAGAAAAGAGAAATGAAAATGCAGTGGAGCTGGATTGTTGGGCAGGTAGAAGACCCATCTGAGATATGCACTGAATGTCAGCATGGATTTGTGTTTTTCCCCAGCCTCATTCAAAATCCCTGAGTGCAGATGCTGAGATCAGTCAACAAGGAGTGCTAGGAAGTTGACGGTATACACCAGGGATCATCACAGTGATTGACTATTGGAACCAGGAAGCAAGAACGTGAGGATGTTAAAGAAGAGTGAAGAAGCTATATTGCCAGAAAATTCCAACAAGAGACTAGAATTTTTCAACCCCTAAATAATTTTCAGGGTCCCAACCTAAACAAACAAGAAGGGGTTCAGGAGTTGGGCAACCATGCACCCAGTTTGCTGAAGACAGTCCTATTGTGCACACCTCCTTCTGGGCTGAAAACTAACAGCACCCTCTTCAACACTCAAAATGGCAATGTGTTACATGGTCACATTACTGTGGAGCAAGTGGAGCCCACATCAAATGTATGCAACAATCAAAACAGTCGTGTCACAGTGGGAGAGAAAAAGAGGCCTAATGTTTCTTAAGTCCCTGCCGAGAAACAGATGTGCTTGGTGATTTTCATGTTTAATTAGTGATTTAATCTGATTTGATCTTAAAAACAGCTATATGAAAGTAATATTATCATTATTTTTTAAATGAAGATATGGAAGACTAGTCTAACACTTTGCCTAAGTCACAGACTTAATAATCAGTAGACATAATTTCAAACCAGGTCTTACTGACTCCAAGAAAAAAAATGTAGAATTCACAAATCATATACAGCTAGACAAACTGAAGAGAGACAAATGTGTACATAACATAAAAATGTATGTACTTTTTAAAATTTTTTAAATATTTCTTTTTTCTTTAAAAATATTGTTAAATTGTGTTGTTGAAGTGCTTTTTATACAAAGAAAGTGATAGAGAATAATCCCTCTTGACATGTCTTGGAGACTTTAAAATTGAACATGACCCTCCAGAAAACCATTATTTGACAGCCATCAACCAAAAACTACGAAAGTCTTAGTTTAGAAAATTCATGGAGTCCAGTTAGTTCTACTTTGTAAGACCACAGCTGCAGTGAGTGACTGCAAGGATGAAGAAAAGTGTGTACAGTACGACCAAGCAATTCAAAGACTATATAGAATACATATGAAGTTAATTCTAAATAAAAGTCCAAAGAGACAAAAGGATGGGAGGGAGGGAGGAAGGAAGAAAGGAAAGAAGGAGGAAGGAAGGAAGGAAGGAAGGAAGGAGTAAGTCAGGAAGTTAAATCTGCTGTGATCCAAATTCACTTTTATTAAATCTGACAAGTATTTTATCACTGTAATCTTTGGGGGTTTTTTGGTCTGGTATTGTTCATATAAGAAAATTTGTTGTAGGGGAGTTTGAATTGTATAAATTCCAAGGCAAATTCTGACTTATATGAAAATAGATCAGTTACAGCACCTGTGATGTCAATAGTTGTCTTACAAGGGACATTAAGCATCAGCCCTGCTGAGGCAGCAGATCTGGGGACTCCTTCCCCGTCCCTGAACCTGTTCTCTGCCTCTAATCCTGTGTATCAGCTATAGCTGTTTGGATCAGAATAGGCACCTCACTGTAATCTGACCCATCCAAATGTTCTGCCCATCAGCAATCATGGTGATTGTCTAGCCTAATCAAAGTGTCTTCCTCAGGAATTTTAATATGGCAGGAATTTTAGTGTGAAATACAGAAAGCTGTAATTAGTAGCATGAGCAGATTAAAAAACAGCAAGAGCAGACATAAAGCAGAGGAACCAGAAAGGAGGCAAATTATAAGTAAGCAAAAACTTTGAGTAAGCAAAAAACATGCCATAAAGTTATGAGTAGAGAATGGTAGTTAAGCAGAAGTAGTAAAGTCAGAGAGAACCCAGCAGAGAATTAAAGAACTGCGAGGACCCCATGAAACTCTGGTCCCCAGAGCAACCTTGAATCCTGAATGGCCCTTCCTTCTACTGCAGGCTCTGGAAGTCGTGGCTGAAGCCTGGCTCCCTTTTCTTTTTATGACTCGGGTATTCTTAGTCTTTTTGAAACTCTATCTCCCTTACCACCACACAGGTAACCACATAATAAATCCCCATTATTTGAGATAGCCTGATGGTCCTACAACCAAACACCCTAAGTATGCACTCACTCTGTTTTTGAATGGCTTCTACTTTTGCATTAACAGTTAGTTAGCCATCAAAAATGTATGATAATCTTATATTCTGTGGGGTGAGAGGGAGTGCAGAAATGGAAGAAAGGTCTGTAAAAGGTGGGAAATAATGGTAGGCAGCATGAATGATGGGGCTTCAGGGTTTGAGGTTACAGGGGACTGGTGGGTTTTGCAATAGGTTTATGGATATGTTGTATCATATTCCGATTAGGTGACTTTTTGTTTTCACAGCTAGTAACCCCTAGGTGTCCATACAAGTTGCCCCAACTAGAGAGAGGGTAGTCCAGGTTTTAAGCAGATCTTGGGTTCTCAAATTAGAGTCCTGACAATGAATAAGTCATGAAGAATCTTTCTAATTTCTTTCAGTCCTACAGGTTTGCTTAACAGTCCCGCTTATATAAATCACTGATAGTTTTCTCAATCGATTTCCATCAGCCTCCTGAGTGACAGTCTTCACAGATATTATTCACAAAGTCTAGCAGTAAATGACTAACAGTTCTGGTTTTTTGTGTGGTGAAATTGAGTATTTTATTACAATATGTTTTTGTACAGATTCGTATGTAAAATGAGTGACAGTCTTCACAGATATTATTCACAAAGTCTAGCAGTAAATGACTAACAGTTCTGGATTTTTGTGTGGTGAAATTGAGTATTTTATTACAATATGTTTTTGTACAGATTCGTATGTAAACCACACAAGTCTTTTTCTCTGCATTTTTGTTGTTGTTTTGTGTTGTGTTTTGTTGCTTGCTTTCCTCCTTCCTCTGTTACTTTCTTGGAGTTGGGAGGAATGGGCTGGGTTGTGGGGTATGAAGGAAGCATGAGTTAAGTCAGTCTTATTACTCAGTCTGAATATTAATCCCCTGCTCACTTGGAAGTGCGAGGGGTATAGACCACCTCATTCTCATTGCAGCCAGCACCTGAGGCACATTCAGCACAGTTAGAAGGAAGTGAAGGGAATCAGAGGGAAGCAAGATGCTGAGACACTGCTGAATGTTCCTAAGTCCGTGGTGGAGTGGAGATGGAATAATATACCCATCTTTCCAGATGTCCCGTCATCCAGATCGCTACTCTGCTGGAGATCCTGGGGCAGCCAGTAGCACTCTGCAAATGAAGATTCATGGCTACTTGCATTCATCTGGAAGCATGTGACAGCCAGGAAAGCCCCATCAAGGTTAAGTATTCAGTTGCCTTTTTTCTCTAAGAGGAGTGGCTGACTCGCCACAGCACGCTGTTATTGTGGATCTCAAGTCTGTGCAATGACAAACCTTCACCTGCCTCAGTCTTCGGTGCTGTCCAGGACTCCAACCCTTCAGCAGCGACCCTAGCCCATGTTTGATAACTTCGAGTTAAATCAGAAAAAACTTTGGACATTTTGACATAGTTATTTACAAATCTTTTAAAATCTAAAAGTCCCCTGAATTTGGTAGAACAAGGCCAGCAATGAGGGCAAAAATCTTTAAGGGAATGCTTATCCCTCCTGATAGTCACCCCACAATTTCACTGACATTGGACAGTTAGCCCTTTAAAAAGGTATTGCTTGGGCTCCTCCAAAGCCACACCAAGTGCCAGCATATAGTCACAGTTCACTATCCTTTCTGTATCTGCCATAATCCCAGTCACCCTGTCAAATACAAAGGTGGGACACAGGAAATTACATTAAGGCATCCTGTCATCTACCCCTATTTGGGTCGAATATCTGGTAATACTCTCTTCTAAAACTTAATTCTGAAAACCCTGGTCAAGGGCATCCCACACTCACAGCACAGGACAATGTTACATCTTCATATATTTAATAAGCCTAGACTAACCTACACTCAGCCTCACTTAGGCTAGTTTGTTTGGGTCGAATATCTGGTAATACTCTCTTCTAAAACTTAATTCTGAAAACCCTGGTCAAGGGCATCCCACACTCACAGCACAGGACAATGATACATCTTCATATATTTAATAAGCCTAGACTAACCTACACTCAGCCTCACTTAGGCTAGTTTTCTTCTGTGCCTTTACAACTGGGTATGCATAGGAACTCCGAGAAACAGTTGTAAATAATTCTTTAGTATAGACTGTCAAATTATTTATCTCTTTACCAGCCAATTTCTCTGAAATGCTCCTTCTACAGTCTGGTGTATTGTAACCTTATTTGAAGTGTCTCAGCTTTAACACAACTCACATCCCACTCATGAAGGCAGAGCACGTTACTCCTGGCTCATAGCATCTCTTTTAATCTTTTCTTCTGTTCCCTGGGCACTGAGAAGCTACTAAATTTAAAGCTGTAACAGAAACAGAAGAAGGTACCCCCTCATACATTTCTATTCTCACACCCACCTTATGTCTCATCCCCAAATGTTTCAAATTGCAATGATTTTAATGTGATTTGAAATGAATAAGACCTTAATGACTCTATCATCTACATTTATATTAGACAAGTATACAATCCAATCTACATAAATATGCATGCATTCTTTAAAAAGGAATACTAAAGCATCGCACTAAAGAGAATATCTCAAAAGAGGTATTTTAGAATAATGTACCTAACTCTGCAACTATCTGTCACATTTTGCACATCAGTGAAATTACCTGAAATCATCAGACACTATATTTGGGGTCAGAGAGTTTCTGAAAGTTTGAAGCAGAGAAAATTATAACAGTAGGAGATAGTTCCAACTATTCTCCATTAACGTTTTTAAAAACTTGCATTTATCAATCCAAAGTAAGCTTTCTTGCTTTTCAAAACCAGGCATTAGATCTCAAGAGACTTTCAACAATTAATAAGATATGTTTTAAATTTTGCATATTCGGAGTGCTAATCTATGCACTGAATATTATTAGCAGCAATAGATTAGGTCTATGGTATCTGCACAGAATCACGAAGTAAGTAATTCAATCTCCTCATATTTAGAATGCATGGAACTATAATCCAGTTTTGAGATTTTAATTAAAACAAGCTCCCAAGTGTAAATTGTAATTCTTATATTTTTAAACAATCAGAATGTAAAAGTCACTGAGTGACAGCAAACCAACTGGAGGGATTCAAATTCAAGTTCATGTCAATTCTACTGAAAGGTATCAATAACTAGCTCTGATAAACTGTATACATGCTGAGGCAAAATGCCAATCTTCCCTTTTTGTGTAATTCTGTTGAACTGTTCATATATATGTGCACACCAATCATATTGCCAAAAATCACTTTAGTGACTTATCTGTGGCTATCAACCATGTTTCAAAGTGATTCTAATTCCAGGTTGAACATTTCACTACCACCAATATCAAAAATATTTATTGAGGTCTATATATTAAAAGCATTTTTCATTCCAACATCCTTGACTCTCTCACTTGTAATTCTGGTTGTCAATACTACAAGAAAGCCTTCATGTTGAAAGTGTTGAAGTCGGTGAATGCTGCCAGATTTCTGTTCTTAAAGTGAACTATCAATGTTGTTGCTATGAGCTGTTTACGTTAGAATAAAAAAGAGCGAAGGGTGTGAAATGACAATGGAAAATGTGTTTCCCTTTGCCTGTAATAGCTACACTTTAAGCTGATGTGTGTAAGGAACATAGCATTACCTGTATTTTCAACTAAGAGAAGAAAAGGCTCCAAAACATTTTCCAAGGATACACCACTATCACCTAATGGCTCC
>NW_007742096.1:22322-22868 GCF_000696425.1 Galeopterus variegatus
GGACTGGTTAAGTCTTTTGAAAATTAAGTGTCATGAAGAACCTGGTTGTTGTATTGCTGTTCATTGTGTCGCTGGTCTTGGGAGAGCTCCAGTGCTTGTTGCCTTAGCATTAATTGAAGATGGAATGCAATACAAAGATGCAGTACAATTCATAAGACCAAAGCAGCATGGAGCTTTTAACAGCAAGCAACTTTTGTATTTGGAGAGGTATCATCCTAAAATGCAGCTGCGCGTCAGACTCCAATGTTCATAGAAATAACTGTTGCATTCAATAAAACTGGGTTGCTTGATGCTATTTCCTTGGAAGTGGAACTTGAGACAGGACCTAATTTGTTGTACATATTAGCCAACATGTTTGCTTGGTGAATAAGTCTAATAAAGCCTCCACAGGTGTATTGAAAAGCAGTTTCACCAGGCCACAATCTTGACAAAATTGCAGCCTCTATGTTTGGGTTACAATCAAACTATATGGACACTTAGCAAATGATTCTTGCTATTTACCATTTAAAATGTGCTTATTAATTGACCTTTCCTGAAATCATGAGG
>NW_007742097.1:0-22867 GCF_000696425.1 Galeopterus variegatus
TGGAAAAAAAAAAAAAAAAAAAAAAAAAAAAAAAAAAAAACCAGAAAATAAAGCTCTGAGGGAGGTAAACTGCCCAAAAGGGTCTGTCAATTTCACAGGTTTTACCTAGTACCATTTCTGAGTTTAAGCAAGCATATAATTTATGACTAAAAAAAATTTTAAGTTGATGGTAAGGTGGAGCTTATGATAAGGACTAAACCTATTGATCTGAATTTTGGAGGTGAGATATTCTTAACTACATTTTTTATTGTTACTATTATGTAGTCTATTCCTGTTACCAACTCTCTTATGGATGGTGGATCATCTGGCCAAGTGAAAGCTCCTCCCATAAAGATAACAAATGTAATTCTTCCTGGTGGATTTAGCCATTACTTGGCATCTGACTTCACTTTAACTCCTGAAGTTGAAGGTATTTAGACAAGAGTTTAGAGAGAATATAAAAAATATTTCATTTGAAACAAACAAAAAAACTCACTTTGATTTCTAATATTACTTAAAATTGCATGTTTAAATTTACATTTTCTAAAACTGCATGTTTGTTCAAGTTTCCTATGGTCATTCTGAATTCAGAAACTGAAGTATTTCTTGTTCTAATTAATTACTAATATGTTTTAACTAAACATCTGTTCACTTACAATGTAAACTTGGTGATACTTGCACAATTATTTCCTGACATTGCTTTTCAAAGCTTTTATTTTATTTCATGTATGTCATAGCAAACAATTACTAAAACCAGTTTACTAGTACAGCCTGCTAAAAGTAGAAATCAGAGGTTTAAAAATATAACAGAATCTTGAGGTATGAAGGATATCTTACAAAGAGGTCATACTTTTTTCATGAAATCACAAGTAAATATTCATGAAGCCAATACCAGAGGAGTAGTCAAGAGGTAGAGCTTTAAATGAGGTAGTATATTAAAAGGACAGGGCATACAAATGGTTTATTATATTCATTTTAATTGAGATTTGAAACAAACCTTTTCCCTAATTCCAGATCTTCAGTGGCTATTATTTTGGCAAAACTGGGAGGTAGCTACTCCTCTGAGGGCTCACCTCTTCCATTCCTTTTAACTTTCCACTTTATCTTCAAACCACTGTTAGACAATAAAACTCTGAACATCACAATAATTATTAAATGATCTAAGAGCCTACTAAGAGTAGTAAATTGATCCATGTGGTTAAAGTTTTAAAAGGAAACCCAGCTGAAAGAAACCCAGAATAATTCCCCCTGTTAAGATGTTATATTTTGTCTAACTTATTTTTTATACTTCTACAACTTTATGGCTTCAAGGTTTTAATCATAATGAGGATAGTTATGCTTTTGTCCAGTAGGTATGACTATCAGCAAAATTGTCCAATTGTACCAATTTGTTACTAGCCTCCTTAACAGTATAATGTCATCTTCAGGAATGCATTTTTTTTCCACATTTGTTCAACCCTCAATTTATCTCCATAACTTCCTTCTCAGTTATTTTTCTTCAAGATCTGTTATGGAACTATTTTTTTAGTATTTTTCTGGAAAAGTTCTATAATTTCTTTCCTATTTTCTGACTGTGCTGTCCCAATTTTTATTTTAAAAAGTATGGCCACTTTATTTGTACATTTATTACAGCATGCATAGCTGGATATTTATATGTTTTTAAATTACCTAGAGAGGATCAAATTGATTTACTAGCTCACAGAAATTTAAGCCTCATTATGTGCTAGAGATATATTCCAATTCTATATTTTCATTTGGAAATTTTAATTATTGTTATGTAACATATATAGTGTACATTCAGCTGAGGGACAACCAAACTATTACTGAATGCTTACATTACTTAATCCTTCTCATTGTTTCATAATTTTAACTCTGAATTTCTAATTTCAGACAAAAAAAACAAGAATGCAGGGATCGTGACGAATAATCCTCAGAGCATCCATGCAGAAATAGCTTTTCGGCAACTCAGAGGCATAAATCTCTCTTCATCTCTTCTGTCACCTCAGAATATTGCATCTCCAACTGCACAAACGTACCAGAGCAACCAAGATGAGGGAAGGTAAAGCTATTCTGTGTTTCCATGTCATTTCTAATTGTTAATAAAAAAAGTACTCTTCATATTTGCTATTCATCTATAAAAAAAGGAAATATTGTAAATATACAGTTATATATTTACTCTGGGAATTGGGGAAAGCTGTCAGATAGCATATACTTCTTTTCCTACATTCATCAAACTTTTCCCAATTCCAGTGTATTTAAATCATAATTCAAAAAGGCCTCAAATTGAATATCAAGAACAAACAGTGCTCAAAGAGTACTAGTGCTCACCAGTGAGAGAACATTGAAATAATTACATGGGAACTTCTTTTCATTCTCTCCCAACTCACTCTACTCACTGAATATGCAGAGCAGTTCATTTATACATTGAACAGCACATAAATTCTATAATGAAATTGTGAAGGCTGAAAATTTTGTAAATTCTTCAAAACTTTCTTTAAAGTTCCCACTTGCCCCTGCCTCTGGTCTGGACCTATCCCTGCAGCCCAGCCCAATACCTAAGAACCTTGCTACTTCTCATTAAGAATCCACTCTGCTGCTCAACACCTGTCTGTCTAGATTTCCAAGTATTACCTGTCCCCAGCTTCTTTGTAGCCATGCTCCCGGTCGTGTGTTAGAATGACCTACCTAAGCAGTAGGTCTAGTTTAGGACTGGCTCTTGCTGCACTGATCCCCTGCTATAATCAGTTGTGGACCAGAGTCCTCAGGATATCCCAATCTTTAAATAGCCAAAAATAGAATCATTTTCTCTTCTTTATTTTTATTTTTTTGAGTTTGCACACATATAAAATACAGAAATTATTTACTGCAGAATTATCTTAAATTAGCTGATTCATTAAGAAATTAAGTCACCATTATTTGACTCATAAATATCTTATTTCTTACAGAATTCCTGGGAGCAACTTTCCAAGATCAAATCGAATGTAACTGCCTAAGGAGAAATGAGAGAAATAACCTAAGAAACCTATTTCTGTTTAGCAGTTGTGTAAAAACTAGCAGACAGTGGTCAGTAAACAAAAAAATAAGATAATCATGTTACTTATGTTACTAAAGCACTTCAGTTCCATATGAAGATAATCTATCTTTATACTTGATGAATTTGATTTAATATCACCTCTCTTAAACTTTCTTTATGGCTATCTTAAATATTTGTTTGATTTTCTATATTATAAAAATCATGACGTATTATTTCATACAACAATTTGAAAAGGCAAAAGTGACATGAAAGAAAGTCAGAGAATCAAATGCTTAGTTCTGGTATTGGAAGCAATTAGTCATAAAATCTCATTATGACCTGTCATATGAAGATATTAAGGTAATTTTAGGAACTAAGCATATTTTTATTTTTTTCATTTGGGGTTACATAAAATTAAAGCATACATTTCTTACCAAATAGAACTACTACTGAAGCAAGATGAGTTTTGCAGTTAAACTACAGATTAGTTTTTAGGACTATACTTAAAAAAATACCTTCAAACCAGGTCTGCCCTCAAAATTGTTCAGAAATGAAAATTGTAGGCATCAAGAGTAGTTCCTAAATGTGGCTAACTGTGTATGCAGCTAGTCATTCATGCTCTAAGAGAAAAGAGTCCCACTTTATATGTAAATCATTAATTGTGCCTGAAGTAATATAATTTTACAAGCAATTTTAGGCTAAAAAGAAAACATGTTCAAACTGAGTGAGTGGACACATTTAAAATTTTGACCTTTAATAATTACATTTCACTGGAAATAATTTTTCTAAACTATTAAATCACATAGTACTTGGACATATCACAAAGTAATCAAATGTGGATTTGAATTTGCTTCTTTATTTGTTGAATACAGTTGTTTAAATTGATTACTAAATTATCAATCATATTTTGATATAAGCTCTATGATTCATGAATTGTTCTATTTAAAATTTTAAGGTATTGGCTCAACACTGCATGTAGTTTTCATATGATTTTATATGTTCCTTACATGAAAATAAGTTATTTTTACCCAAATACTTATGTTTTATAATCTATCTGGAAATAGTTTGAAAGGTATTTTGGAAACAGTATAATTTCAATGTATATGCAACAATTTTGTATTTTTTCTTCTTTAAATACTATATGTTTGTAATTTAATCATGTAATATTTAAAATTTCAAACCTAATTACAGATTGATTTTGCACTTCTTATGTGTGGTTTTTGAGCAACTATTACACTTAGGTGGAGGTTTGAAAAACAACTATGCAGTTCTTAAGATGTCCAGAAGATGTCTTTGTTGCCCTTTAGTTTTGACAGTTGATTTCTTTTTTTTTTAATTTAATTTTATTTTGTCAATATACAATGTGGTTGATTATTGTGGCCCAGGACAGTTGATTTCTTTATAGTGTGGTGACAGTCTGCTCATCACTATTTATTACTAAATTGGTATTATCTGCTTTTTCTTTTATGATATGTATAAATCAAATGCTGAATATGTTACTTTAGTAATAAAAAGTATCTTTAAAAATAATAAACCAAGTGTGAAAAATAAAAGTAACAGGTTTCCACTGGAGAAATATATTTAAGAATAGAAAAACATAAAGCAGAAAAAACATAACTGATTATACTGCATCCATTTAACATTTTGGCATATTTTCAATATATTTTATAATTCACTTATAAATTTTTAACTAAATTTTAATTACATTTGAATTTCTTCTTGAAAGTAATTTTTAATACATAATTTGATAGTGATAGTAAGAATAATACTAAACATGTGTTTAAGCATTGCTAGGTGCTACAGAATACGTACACACAGAGACCCAACCTTCAAGAACCTTTTAATATAAATATACAATAAACAATTTCATATAAAAGCAATGAGGGGAATGATTATTAACATGATTTGGCACAGCAGTTCTGACTTTTTTTCTGCTATGATAGGAGATGACACTGATGTGATATACAAGTACCCCAGGAATATCTTCACAGGTTAAGCTGTTGGTTTTGTGCAATTCACAAGGTAATCGCTGTAACTCTATCCCTTTCCTACTGAACAAAACAAATGAAAATGCCATTGAATATGAGATGTTTTTACAGGAGTAATTTTAGATCTGCTCTGAATTATTTTTTAGGTAAATAATTCACAAACTGAAATTTTAAGTTATAGTTACAAGTCATTTGTGACATGAAGAAGGCATGACATGTACTCTATTTATATATAAAGAAGCTGTGGCTTAAAAAGGAAAAGAGTATATAACACACCTAATCCAAGATTTTTTTTCAAATCCAAATTTATTACTTTTTAATTCCAAGTGAATTGGCAATTAATTATTACTAATGTGCTAATTAATGAGCTACAATCAGCTGTTGTAGAGCCCTAATTTATGTAAAGACTGTAAACTATCCATTCTTTTCCAGTGTATTTAACTTAGGTAAAAATGTATAATTTCTATAGTAAAAGTACTATTTCTTTGCTTCCAGGAAATTTCTTGATAGACTTATTTTGCATGCAGTCATAGTCTATTTTTAGATTGCAAAATTTCATATTTTTACTATTAATCATTCATTTCATATTAATTACCTGAAATCAAATTATTTATCTTTTATATTTTATTAGGCCTTACCTTAACTGTATACTCTTTTAGGCAAATCAAAAAGCCAATTCATCAACATTGTTATTTTGCATGTAAGATACCAGTGATTCTGAAATCCTAAATTTAAAGTTATAACAGATTTTTTCTTATATTGTATCATTAATAATAACAGTATTTTCATATGTTCTGAATAAAAATACATTGGGATATTTTAATAAGCTTTTTAAATAGGTTACATTTTGATCAAGCAATAGACATAGATGTGAGGTATTTTTCACAAATAGTATTCTACATCTTCTGGTTTTTAGTTCTATAATTCTAATTAACTTCTAAATTTTTAAAATATTTCATACCAGCAGTTATTTTTAAACATGACAAGTAGGAGAAAAGTTTGATGATGATCTTACTATTTTCGAAAACCATAAAAATAACAATAACTATTTTTTAAATAGAAAAATAATTAAGGTGTTATGATTTAAAAGCTGTATATTTTAATCATGACCTGTACGTTTTAGATCTTGCTTATTGTAAAACATGAGTTTATTTTTTCTAGAAAATATTTTCAATAATTTTAGTGGTTTGGCTCTTCTATTTGTTTCATTTTTAATTATAACATAAGCCCTCCCACTTCCCTCCCTCCCAGAATGTTTTACAAGTGTGTCTCTCAAAGAATAATGAAAAAGCCTAATCTGTAAAAACATATATTAATAACAATTTTAAGTTTCCCATTATTTTTTATTCCTTCCTATCAATTTGGCTTAAAACAAGTATTTACAAACATTAGTAGCCTACTTTCTTATGGCCTTTCATTTTTTATGAAGTGCTTTTTAAAAGAGTTCAATCAACCTTAATGGTGCATTTTTAGTTAAGGAAATAGAATGGGAGAAGTCAATTTGAGCTCCCAGATGAACAAATGTCTTCAGAAAGAATAGGCATAAATGGGTTTAGAAAACAGAGTAGGAGTAAAATGCAGCGAGCAGAGCACTCAGGGAAGCCAGATACAATGGAAAGAGTAAAATACTGCAGAGCCTTTTAAGCTACATACAATTGGAACAATAGACTTGATCCAGCCATCTATGTTAAACTGTTAAAAGATAGGTGAAAAGCAAGCTCGAATTCTATAAAGACTGTTGAGGAACAGTAGAATGAAGAGCTTTAAACCTAAAGAGAATGAATACAGACATTCGACAGGATGGAAATGAAGTCAAAATTGGCATATTTCCCTGGTTAATTTACCTTGTGAAGGACTCTGTCCTGTTTTAGGTATTAAGCCATTACTGCCAACAAAATAGTCTTTAAACTGCCACCATTGAAGTTTTTGAATAAAATGGTGTACATCTGTGAATTTTATAATACATACTCATATTTTGCTTGCATGTAAAAATACAACATATTTATAAGTCTCATATAATTGTAACAACTTAATATTATAGTCTATAACAATCAATACACTATGTAAAACTTCCTGCCCTCAAAAAAAAAAAAGGCTAATTTAAATTTAGTGGCAAAGGTACAAATGTGCGATTATAAAAACTTGAAATAGAAAACTAAACTAAATAACACATGTTACCCATAGTCTGTAAGTACTTTGGAATGATTTGGAATGAGTACTCTGTAATGATGGAATGGTTTACTTTTTTAATCAACTGAATGTCAATCAGAAAACTTGTTTCATACATTTTGGGAAAATTTTTCTTAAATGTATTGATATACTTTTCTGCTTCGGAGAAAATTAAGCAAATAAAATTTTATTTTCAGTGATTTATAGTGCTTCAAGGTCATAGTTGTGCATGTTTTACAATTTTAGAGAAATGTAGCTGAAGAAAAGTTCCCGGACTTAGGATATAATATTGCAAGTTTTTATGGCCAAGATCTCTGATGTGTGCTTTTGTATTCTGACCTGCTTTTTTTGTGTGTTCCCTCAATTATTATGATGCCGATATAATTTTTCTAGTTAGTTGAAGGTTCTAATATCAATTGAGCCATTACTATATTGTTAAATTATGTTTTGAATGAAGGCATGAGTATATTTATGGAAACAGATATGTTTTAAAACCTCTATAAATAGAAACTAAATAAAACTAAAGGCCAAACATCTCTTAGTATTCACAGGTTGGGCCATTGTTAACTCTCAAAAAAAAACAACTGTAAGAGTGTCAATCACATAATTGTCATCCTTTAATAATAAAGTTCTTAAATGTTTTAAATACCCATTTATTTTTTTAAGACCTCGTGTTAATGGGTTAATGTTGACATTATCAAGAATTTAAATGACACCTATAACAGATTTCAGAAACTGATTTCTAGTATCATGGAATTGTTTTAGCATAATGCTATTTCTGGACTTTTTTTCAATGCCTTGTAGGAAAATAAGAATAGAAATTTGTACTTACAACATGAGTATTTCAATCACCTTAATATTTAGAAGAGAAACCATCAAAAACAGCTTTTAAATATAATAGAAACCAAACTTTTTAAAGAGTATTATTTTTATGGGGAAAACAAAAATTTCAAAAAATTAGTTTTGGTTGGATACCACTTTTCTCTTGTAACTCAAAAACAATGTTAAAAAGTGAGATATTTGTTTTTAATATTAGAGCCTTCAAATTTTTGATCAGTTATTTTTAATTATATTCAAAATATCAATTGAGAATACTATTTTGAGACTAGATGGGGACAATCGAATGAAAATAAAGCATAAATAATGTTTCTAGAGTAACTTTATTCCTATTTGGTTAAAAATAAGCTCGAATTCCCTTACTGGATTGTAAACATTTAAGTTACTTTACGTTTTATCAATTAGTAATATTTATCTACTGTTCGTTTCCCACTGAATTTTTGTAGTTTTATTTATTATGTTTATAACGAGTCTTTTCAGGATGTTTAGGGGGGAAAAGGAACTAAAGAGATTTTTTTTTTAATTCTAAAATCACATCCACGCACTATTTTAATTTGAAAGTACAAAATTGTGTAAAAACATTAAAAACGTATGGGCTTGTATGTTTTTAAAAATTGACACTATTCCTTTGATGTAAACTCATTCATTTATATGTGGGATTAAGCTTACAACAGCTGAATGATCTGTATATTAAAGAGGTAAACACATGAATAACATTATAGTAGAAAACAGAGGATACACAACTAAGAAAAGGAATGTCAAAGAGCTACTACATACCAGATCACTTCCGTTTCATGACATTATAGTTCTATTCTTCTTTTATATTTATTGAAGATGTATATGTCACTCTCCGAGAGACCAAAAAATCAGTTAAGTCCAGTCTCTTATCAAATATTCCATTGAATATATCAGTGCAATAGAGAAAACGATATCAGAACCAACCCCCAGGATCTAATTATTTCCCCCTAGGAGTTGCAAACTTAGAAGACTTAAGGAAACTGCCACAAAACCTAAATGAAGGCGGCCAGATATCTTAAAAAATTAACAGCCCAAAATATAATTAACTGCACTTTTACTGAAATATGATGTGCCAGACAGTCTCCATTTGCCCTTCCTGATATACTCTCCACCTTTCTCCTCCTCCTCTGTGACTCAAGAGACTGACCTTTGATGACAATATCAACCAGGTTCCTTTGTCTCTCTAGCTGGCAGTTGGGTTTAGTCAATGGAAGATGCTCGAAGTAGATCAAAGAGTGGGAGAAGAATGAGATTTGGGCTTCAGCATCAACTGCATTCCTCTCCAGAGCCACACAGTTCCGATTGGGCTCTCCTAAACTCTGGGTTTTTGTGGACTCTCTTCCTCTTCCCTTCAGGCCTGTAGGTGTTTCAGGTTCAGGTGCCTCACCAATCTTGGTTTGTTTACCTTCATCCTATCCACACTTTTGGAATGGTCCCTTCATTAAACTCCTCAGTGGCCCCCATTTGACTGTGCCACATGCTTCCTGCTGAGACCCTAGTACATATATAGTATCTACATGACACAAACATGTATGATATTGGGGATTAATATTTTAAATTCAAAATGGAAAAAAATGCTAATGGAAAAACTGAAATATCTAATTGTTTTCTTTTATAACCCATTACTCTTGTGGTGTTGAACTGGACAGGTGACACCTTTTCTTCTACAGCAAGATGTTAATGTTAGGTTGGAGTTGTGATGTGTAACATGGAATGTAGTCTTGAATTCTGGGAGCTATATTTTTTTAAATTAGTTACAGAACAACAAAACAAAACAAAATGATTGGGATTGAGGGGGTTCTACTTCCTTGTTGCTTAAATAACACTCTGCATCCCTCGCTATGGGTGAAGGAGGTTTATTCTGAAAAAAGAGAAAGTAGGATAGAAGTAACAGTCAACACAGAAGTAAGTTCCTTGGTACCATCAGGAATCACACTGACGCCACGGATAGAAATAGGTGGATCAAGTAACTGTGCTCTTCTCTACTGAAGTAGAAAATGTAACAAATAATTTAACATTTAAACACAATTTTCCCTGTAACTTTCACTGAGCTTCTCAACTGTATCTTTACCTACTGATCAAAAGAATTTCCAATCAAGTTCACATTTACAGATATTTGTTTCTAATCAGAACACATACTTTTCTCTTGCAGTCAATAGAAGTTTAACAAATATTGATAACTATGGCAAACACCAAAGTAATAATTGCTGAGGTTAAGAATCATCTGTGGATAATAAAATTAGTAGATGACAGTATAAGCAGGATATTTCCATGGGCTCTAAGGATCTCCCCACAAGATACTTCTTAATTACAAATAGAAAAATAGTGACATTGCAATGAAAAGACCTGATAAACTTTAACCAAGTGACCAGATTTAACATCACCAATAATAAGACATATCAATATTATTCTCGGCAAAAATACCACAAAATTATATCTGATTCTTATGACCATGTAAATGATCATTATCTGATCATGAGAAAATATCAGACAAACCCAAACTAGGGGACATTCTACAACATAACTGCCCAATAAATCTCCAAGGATCAAGGGCATTGAATGATGAAGATGAAGAAACTGTCACAGACTGAGGAAGTTAAGGAGACATGACAACTGAGTGTAAGGGATGGGATACTGGATTGGATCTTGGACCAGAAAAAGGACATTAGCGGGGAAATTGGTGAAATTCAAATAAGGTCTATAGATTAGTTAACAGTATTTATAATTGTTAATTGCCAGGTTTTCATAATTGTTCTGTTATATAAAATCATGTAAAATGTTAGCATTAGGAGATGCTGGGTGAAGGAAACTGCACTATTATTAAAACTTTTCTATATGTTCAAAAATTATGTCTTTAAAAAAAAAGAATGAGGAATTTGAAATGTAAATTCCTTTCAATGTTCCTGATTCTAATGATCATTTTACAGATACTCAAGTGTACGAGCAAAACTGTCATGGACTGAGCCCAACCACCACTTTATTTCACAAAGTCTTCATGAATTTGGGGATTCGGGAAGGTCTTAAGAGTCTTCTGTATTTCATTTTCGTATCACAATCCACAAGTAATATGAATTAGTTTACTTTTAAAATATGCATTTTATAAAAACTCATTTTGGAGCCATCATATCTTGAAAATAATTGAATTAATAGGAATTTTTAAAGAAAACTTAACCCACTATAAGCAACTGAAATGACTATACAATAAAATGACTATACAATAAAAACTGTATAATTACAAAAGAATTAAGATTAGGAGCACTGTTTTAGGGTTTTTTTGTTCCAAAATTTTAATATACAAATTAGCTGGGCTAAAAATGTACAAAGTAGTCCTAAAACTAAAATAAACTATGTATTAGGTAGAAAGATGAGAAATTATTGAAAGATAGGCAGAAGAAGTGGCAATTGTGGAGGAGACAACTAGTTGCCTCCCAGGGTCTGATCTGTCATTATCCTTTTTTTTTTTTAGTCTTTTTTTGAGATTGGCCGCATGGCGCTCATCCAGTGAGCGCACTGGCCATCCCTATATAGGATCCGAACCCGCGGCAGGAGCGCTGCTGCGCTCCCAGTGCCGCACTCTCCCAAGTGCACCACGGGCTTGGCCCTGTCATTATCCTTTAATAAGAGCACCCTGATTGTTAGCTCGATACAGTGCTTCCCTTGCAGCTAAATGCGGCCATTTATTTTGGCCAGTGACATATATGTGATAGTGTTATATGGAAAATTCCTGGACATGTCCTTAAAAAGGAAAGGAAAAACAATTTCCCTTCTCTTCATCCTGTGGCTTGGAATAGGAATATGATGGAGGACCTCTGGCTGGAACAGGAGGAAAAAAACCCTAAAGATGAAGACATAGTGATTGGAACTGCCCCACCAGTCCATGGAACTGCCACACTGACCCTGCTATACTTATTTATACCTATTATATACTTAATTATACATATCATACATATACATATTATACTAATTATATACTTATTTTATATGGCAAGAAATAAATTTATATCTTGTTAAACCATTGTTATAGTTTCCCTGTTACATGCAGCTCAATCTAACCCTAACTGATACAGGAACATTCCTGAAAAAGAGATATAAAGGATTTTTGGATTAAAATTATATACAACTCAATGGGAAAGAGAGCAAAGGAAAAATGTAGATTTTAGGGAAGATTATAAAATGGATGATGGCAAAATGAAGGCAGCAAATGGTTCTGAATGAGCCATACTAGGTGGTCACTGCAAGTGGTTTAACATCAACATAAAAAGGGGGCCATGGAAGAATAAACTCTAGAACTTGAAGCTGTTAAATACATCAAGAAGATGAAAAAAGAATCATACTTAAATTCACCAATCCTTTCCATCCTAGAGAAAATAATTGTACGTCAGAAAAACTTGGCTAAAAATTAGCAGAGTGTACCCATCAGTGGTTTTGGCTAAAAGGTAAAAAAAGAAAAATTACTCTGCATATATTGGATATTACACATAACGGAAAAACTGGAATACCAGGCTTATAGAATGAGATCAAGGGGAGCTGGTTAGCCACAATCACAGGCAGTGTCATGCCACAGGAACAACTTGCGGGTGCCCATGCCTTGCTGCTGTCCCAGACATGAGTGCTGCTACCTGTGTGCTACTGGGCCCTGGATGTTCCTGCTGCCATCAGAATCAATTCTTACTACTCCTGTTCTTTGCTTCCCATGCTCTACATTGAAAGTCCCAGGAAAAAGACGGTCACATTGCCTTCCAGAACCTTAGTTACGAGAGTCTAAGAAAAGCATCTGTATTTTTCAACTTTCGTGGTGGGAAATGTGGCTGCTTTCCCACTAAAGCTCTCACAGTGGCAAATTCCACAAAGGAAAGGGATTCAAATGCTGGGCAGCCAAAAGGAGACAAGTATGCAGCACATTAACTAATTTAAAACATTATAACAGAGTTGAACAGGAACATTCATGTATCAAGACTAAAAAAAAGTTGCCTCACTATACAGTCGAAAAATATTGGTATAGAAGACTATGAGAATTGTTCTTTTTTTCTGCCTCATTTTCTCACTCTCTTTTTCAGATTCCTTTGGGAAACTCCTCCCCAACTCTATGTATTGGGGTTGCACAGAACCTAAAATTGAGATATGGACATTTGGAGAGAGTTCTTTGGTTTATTTCCTCCATTGCTTAACTGAGAGGATTTGAGCCTGAAGCCTCTGGCAGCCATTTGCCTGCTACCAGGAGAAAATCTATTTGAAGAAAAAAGCAATGCAAACCAAGAGATAGAGAAAGTCTTGACAGCAGTATTTGAGACTCCAGATGCAGTCTTTTCTTAAGATGAAACCTCAGACTTCCCAATTATATGAGCCAATAAATCCTTTTTGAAGGGCTGAATTTCTGTCACTTGCAACCAAAAAAAAGTTGTTCTGACTTAGTGCAATGCATAATATCTAGAAGATAATAAGGAATATCTAAGAAGATAATATCATTCCTGTTTTGGGTCCCACAATTACAGTAACTTGAGGAAATACAGTTCAAGATAAGAGTGGGGTAGGAAGGATATTTGGGCAATAGTTCATAAAATAGATTATTTTTAAAAGTTAAAAAAATGCAGCCTCTCAGGATCAAAGAAACTATGGCTTGAGAAAAAGAGAAAGCTGTGAAGCTAACAATTCCTTGAGAATATATTTTTAAAAATCAAAAGCAGGGGTAAAAGATGTAGATGTAAGCTACAGCATAGGAAATTCATGTTTGATATAAGAATATCCTAGTAGAGAAGAAATAATTGAATGTTTCATAAGCTTACTTTTATTTTTTTTTATTTTTTTTTATTTTGTCAATATACAATGTAGTTGATTATTATGTCCCATCACCGAAACCTCCCTCCCTCCTCCCTCTCCCCCCTCCCACTCAAGTGTGTCCCCTCCATTTGCATAAGCTTACTTTTAAAGATTAGAATTTGGCCTGCTTGAGGTGTTATAAAGCGTAAATAACACTGTAATAAAGTCACGGGATCCTTCTAGAGAAGACAGATCTTTCATTACCTATCTATACAAGGATACTTGAAAAAGTTTGTAGAAAGTAGAATTGAAAGATAACACAAATCTTTCCATGAACTTTCTGAAGTCCCCGCATATAATCTTACTTTCTCTGGACCTCTCGTTTCTTTACCTCTAAAGCAAGCATCTCTTTCACCTCTAAAATTGTGACTGACCATTCAAAGTTCACTTCAGTCTGACAATTACATTTTTTGCTACTACCTACAGACATGAGCTCAGGAAAAAAAAAAGGCATGAAAAATACTCAAGTAGAACAAGTTTCAAATCACAAATTTCGGTCTAATACAGAATATAATTTGGTGATATTTGTCCTTACAATTATTTTTCAGACTGCTTTATGTATTTCACTTTTTCATGGAACTGTACTCTCACTCTACAAACTAGCTCCTTTTTCAATTTCTGATACATATACAGAAATCCATCCATAGCTTCCAGACTGCTTTTTCAAAATATTGCAGCAAATTATACAGAACATAAAATTTATCATTTTCATCTTTAGTTTTTAAATTTTAGTAAAATACACATAACATAAAATTTACCATCTTCACCATTTTTAAGTGTACAGTTCAGTGGCATGAAGAACACTCACATGGTTGTGCTACCATCACCATCACCCATCTCCAGACCTCTTTTCATCTCGCACCTATTAAACAATAACTCCCCATTTTCCCCTCAGTTCCCTGGCAACCACCATTTTATTTTCTGTCTTTATGCATTTGACTACTCCAGGTACCTCCTATAAGTGTAATTTTATAATATTTGTATAATAATTTTGTGAATATCTTATTTCACTTAGCTTAATGTCTTCAAGCCTCATCCATATTGTAGCATGTGTCAGAATCTCCTTCATTCTTAAGGCTGGATAATATTCCATTGTATGTATCTATGGTACCACATTTTGTTCATCCATTGACCTGTTGATGAATACTTGGTTTGCTTTTACCTTTTGGCTGTTGTGAATAATGCTGCTATGTACATGGGTGTACAGATATCTGTTTGAGTCCCTACTTTCAATTATCTGGGGTATTTACTCAGAAATGGAATTGCTGAATCTTGTGATAATTCTATTTTTAATTTTTTGAGGAGCTGCCATATTGTTTTCCACAGCAACTGCATCATTTTATATTCCCAGCAGCAATACCCAAAGGTTGCAATCAGGACTCTTATACATTAAAATATTTTATTGTTATAAAATAATACATGATGTTTAGAAAACAGGCATTGAGATGATCATCTCATCCAGAATACCACTATGCTAATACAAGTATCATTTTTCTTATTTGTATATTTTTCCAAAATTGTCATACTTTATACATTTTTTATTGTTTTTTTCACATTACATCTAAGCATTTTCTATGGTATTACAGAGCTAACATAATTATCATTTTAATGTTTGTGTTATATTCAACCAAGGGAAAATACTATAATTTAATTATCGAACCTTGAAACACTCAAGTAGCTTCCAATTTTTCAGTATTAGAAATATGCAATAAATACATACGTACATAAATTCTTTTTCTTTTGAATACTTTTCACTAGAAAGTACTAACAGTTTAAAGGTATGTACATTTTTAGATAGCTGCTGATAAATATCTTTAAATTTCTTTCTAAAGTGATCATATAGATTAGTATTGCCCCAGCACTCTCACCAGTGGAGCTCCTGCAAGAGGTACTGTTAGTCTTCTATGCATCACTGGTCCTCTAACAAATTGCCTACCACCTGGTAAACACACAATAAATGTTCACTAATTGAATTCATGAGTGAATAAATGAGAATGCCATTTATATGATAAATTAATCCTATCACTGAAACTTATTTTGTTTGCTGATTTAAAACAGCCAGTATATTTTAGGCTATTTTAAAACTACTTAAAGCAATTAAAAACGTGGCCTTTGAATGAGAAGGCCCATTAAAAAAAATGAGTCATCTCACCAGCATAAAGGTCTTTCTCAGTACTTAACATGTTTCTATATATTTCCAAGTGTAATGTAATTTCACTCAACTATAACCTTTCTCTCTTTATGTAAAATATTATTGTGGGATCACTTTCCTAACTTTCCAGGTTTTGTGGTATCAGGTAGATATAACCTCTATTTAGCACTTATGTATAAGCAAATGAAATAATATCAGCCATACTCAAGTCATCATAACTAAAATGCAATTGGTTCTAAATTTTTCTTGCTTTATTTTATTACTTTTTTTGTGAATCTTCTATTCATTAAACCATAAGCTCTTTGAAGTTTTTCACCTCCGTATCTGCCAAACTGATAGGCACAATATTTTGCACATAGGCATCAATTAATATTTCAGATATATTCATTATATTATGCCTATTTTTGTTTGATCTATTGCAAATAATCTCAATCATAATAAAAATAAATTAGATATGCATTAAAAATACATGTTTATAAGGATCCTCTTTATGTTATAGTAGAATAAAACTGGCAGATAAAAAGGAAGCCTTAATCTATCCTGATAGTCAATGTAGTATTCAATTCTTGACAGATTGTAAATCATAATGGCAATGTTACTAGACTGTCAAATTCTCTCCAAAGCAATCTTCAAGGCTAATCAACATAGACAATCACTTTTCACTTCTATAGCAATAAGAAAATTTAAGCAATATCTTTTGATTGGAGTTGTCCTGAAAATTGCTTAGTTGGAGGCCTTATTTTAAAATGCAACAGCCTGAAATATTAAATGTAATTTGCCATGTAGCCTAGAGAAAAAATGAAGCATTTGGTCCATTTTTTCTAATTGTTTCTGATTGCTACCTGTGTAGTTCCAGCACTTCTCTATCTTCAAAATCACCTTCAAGGGCTTCAACATCCTTGACCGCTACTTTTAATCAAAAACAGGCTAAACATAATTTGACTATTACATGGCAGAAATCTTCACAATACTGGCTTTAACATTTTTATTTAATTGACCTTAAAGAAAGAGCCCACAGAAGATAAATTGTTGGAACTTAATGAATACTGATTAAGGTGTCACATTATCTGATGTTAATATTAACAGAAATTACTGTCCGACGAAAAGTGGTCAATACTTAACAGAGCTTAGTTTTCCAGTGATAGCCATACTTTGTTTAGGTCTGCTTAGCAGTAAATGAAGCTCACTCTTAGGTTTCAGTATGTTATTTAGAAATTTTATGCACTTTGAAAAATTTATTTGCGTAAAAAAATTTTGTAGGCTGTCTTTATTTCTACCCTTAGCATAATAAATTTAATGCAAAAATAATACAACAGCAGGAATATAGAGTTATATGGAAATTTAGAAATGTAGCCCAATCTCTTAATATTACTGAGGTCTGGAGAGTTTGACTTCTCCAATATCAAATTATCAACTCAGTCACTGAGTTCATGCTTTGATGAAAAATGAGGAAAATACTGGTCTAGTAAACAGAGATCATGCCATGAGGACAAAGTATTTCAGAGTGTTCTCAGGTAGGGCTGCCTTTGTGTCTGAATGGAAGGAGTCATTCTCTTTGGGAGGAGGCAGTAATAGAAGGGCTATTGGTGATATAATCAAAAGGAGGGGAAAATAGGCTTAAGGCCCTCCTTGTTGTTCATAAAGATTGTTCACTGACTCTTAAGGCAAGCACTATTCATTCTGTGCATCAGGAGAAAAGGGAATAAAAATTCTTCCTGAAAGATTCAACATTACATTCAGGTTAGTATTTTTAAGATGCACTATATTTTAAAATAATTTGTATATTGGGGAAAGGAGGCATAGTTGAACAAAGGAAGTCTTTTCATAAGAGTAAACGTAGGTTTTAAGTTTTCATAGCCCACCCTTCTAGCCCAGAGTTTGGGCATGACAATGATATAGGAACAAGCTGCCCAGGGATACTGAATTACAGAATTCAGAGTGTATCCTTCTACACTAATTGGACCATTCAGAATTTTTTTAAAAATGTGTTTGATTTATAAGTATGTGATTTTATTACATGTATTAGGCAGGGCATATAAAGCTTGCCTCTAAACTTTTATTCTTTTTATTATTATGATGCCAGGAAAAAAAGTTATAGGGGAAAAAATTCACAGGAAAAAAATCCATAGGCAAGTTTTATATAAAAGTCACAAATAAAAATGATCCATTGTTTCCTACTATATGGTTATCTATGCAAGTAAATGCATCTCTTTTTTGCATGCTGCTCCTTACTGGGATATACATTTTCTGTCAATTACAAAGTCTTAGAGGAAAATTTCTATAAAAATGTGAATCCAATATTTGGCTTGAAATTCATAAATACCAGAATTTTTAAAATTCAGTAGGAATAATAATAATTCTACTATTCATTTCTATACATTGGTTTTCATTTAAACTAAGAGCATAAAAAGCAGCTCTATTAAAATAAAATTTCAAAAAACTACTGGCACAAATTTTATGGAAGTGATTTTTTAAAATTATATTGCTAAAGATAAACCATATATGAAAATTTCTTCCAGTAATTCTTAGTTATTGCTGGTTCCACAAAAAAGGATTCCATGTATTTTATTTTGCATGTTATACATAACATATATTTTATATGTGTACAAATATTTTACATATATACATATCTGTATATGTACACTAATATGTGTGCTTTTTACATATATACTAAAAATTTGAATTTTATATGCAACACTGAAAAATCTAATAATCTTGAGAATGTATACATAAATTCAGTAAATGTTCTCATTTACTATAAAATGAATTAATTTTAAGGATTTCAAATGATAACCCATTGATTTAATACTGCAGTGGTCCAGGATCTAAGCAGTCTATATTACCAGAGCTCAAAATTTACCGGTACACCAAATAACCTACACTAATTTTCAACTATAACACTAAAAATATAGCATTTCTCTCTGTATGATAGCATCAAAACTATAATTACTTTATTCAGAAAAACTAACAGCAGTATTTTCCAAATTATTTTCTGGGTAAAGGTACTATTATGAAAACAAAAATCCACCGCACCTTTTTACTAGTAACATAGTGCCCGAACCATTTAATGCCCTGGTGGTTTTGTGGGGGGGTGGGGGGGTGGAGAAGAGGATTTTTGTCAATTTAGGGTTTTTTTTGTAATTTTAATGATTTAAAGATTATAAAAATAATACATATTGATGGGTTTTTAAAAAGTATTGACAGCACGAAAGAGTATAAGGTATAAAGAAAAAGCTACCCTTCCAATCTAACCCGAGTTAACCTCTTGAGGTTAATGTCTATCATAGTTTCTCACGTATCCTTCAGAAATAAGCATGTACAAAGCATGCTCATGCTTATGTCCAGTTTTGTTTTGTTTTGTTTTGGGGGTGTTTGTTTTGGTTTTGTTTGCAGCTGGCTAGTATGGGGATCTGAACCCTTAACCCTAGCGTTATAATACCTACATCCAGTTTTTACATAAATAAAATCATACTGTACAAACTTTAACTTTTTACTTAATATAAATTGGACATCTTTGTATAGATGTAATATAGATATACCTCTTTTTTTCCTTAATTGATTTAACCTGTTCCCTATTGAAAAACATTTTGTGGTTTTGCTATTATTAATATTCTAAGTACCTTTTTGTACAAATATTGCTGCACACTTAGGTGAGATCTCTGTAAGGTGTATTTCCAGAGTTAAAATTTCTGTGTCAAAGTGAACTGCACTTTAAATTTTGTTATATAGAGCCAAGACAAGTTTCAAAAATGTACCTCTAACATACAATCCCACCAACATTGGTTTTTGTTATTGTTATTTATTTTTTATGCATACATTTTATTTGCTAAATGTGGTTTTGTTTCCCCTAAATAATTATTTAATGTAAATAACCTCAAGTTTTCATATGTTTTAAATACAGATGGTCCCCAACTTACAATGGGGACTTAACCATCTTTCAACGTTACCATTGTGTGAAAGCAATATGCATTCAGTAGAAACAGTACTTCGAATTTTGAATTTTGATCAAAATTATATTATTATATATTATATTCTATACAATTAAAAAGACATTACGATATAAACTGTAGGAAGTAATTCTAAACAATGTGGACTTTTCCATTCTACAGTAATATTACCATGAGGCTGGAAAGACTGTAGGAGAGTACCTCCACCATTAGGCAAATAACACTTAACTCTTCCATTCTTATGTAATTACATAACACTCTTATGTAATTAAATAACACTTAACTCTCCATTCTTATGTAATTATAACTTTCCTCCCAAACAGAAATTCTCTCATTTAATTTGCTCATTGCAATTCCTTGTATATTCATTCCACAGGAAAGTGAAGATATATTTTCACTCTATAGGAAAGTGAAAATAATGTTCACATGATACTGAACGGTTAGTACATTTACAAACTCCAGTTCTAGCTTTAGAAATTATTAGTAATAATAAGACATCATCTCTTTGGCAACTGTCAATAGAAGAGGTTAATTGATTTTCCAACCTTAATATAGGTTGCAAGGATAAAGACTAGGAAATCTGCATAGTCAATTCTCAGTTATGTGTGCCAAAATAAGGGGAATCATTGTACTTAACTCAGATGTAACTTAATCTTTGTAGAGTCAAATTGTAAATATGCCTGTGAATATTTATAGTTTTGTTCTGAAAATTTCTCAAAATTTAATTTTTCAGTCAAATTATATTCACAAAGTTTTACAGAATGTAGCATAATTATTAAAATGAAATTCTATCCTTTTAAATATTCCAATTTACTGATTTTTAGTCTACCACTAATTCTGTGTTCTCTTTTTAAACTATCTAAAATAAGTTCCCAGTAATGATAACATTCGAAAATAATGTTAATTGAAACACCCCTAAAGTTAGTTATTGATGCAAAATAACAGTAAAATTTAAGAGCTATACAAGAAAATTCAAAATTCTTAATCATAACCAAAATCTGAGAAACTATTCTTTCACCCTACACTCCCCCTCAGGAATTGCTGTAAATTTTTCAGAACTGTAACTTAAAAGAAATACACTGTATCTTATGATAAAGCTTAAAATCAACTAATAGCAAAACTATAATTATATTATGTATTGTTTATTTAATGGATCTGGGATATAAATGGTTTATGGAATATGAAATTTTCTATATTAAAGGAAATTTCAAAATGAAACTTTGTGTAACTATTAATCACTCCCTGTCTTTAATATCCTCATAACTCAGTGTCACCACACCCAAAATTTCTACTCACACCGTGCTTGTTCACATGATCTTTGTTTTTATATGCATATCATGATCTGTGATATAAAGCAGTGATATGAATTTCAACCAGCCATGGGAGACATCAATCATCTTATTTTTATAGTCCCTTTCTTCCCTCCTGATAGTTTTCTTGGTTTTCTCTACCCCCATAATATCTAAACCTTGGCATTCTCTTCCAATCTCATGACTTCGACTATCTTTTTTTCTTTTTTTTTTAATTGTAGAATACTCCCAAATCTGTCTTGACCTCTCCCCCAAGGTCCAACCCTATATTACTAACTAGACATACCCACCTGAAAATCCCACCAGCTCCTAAATACATCTCAAAGTGTGTTTCTTTCTTCCCAAAGCTATTCTTTCTCCTGTGCTTATTTATTTTACTGTACCTCAGACTTTGTACTCACTAAGCTTGAAAGTTGGACTCACCTTCATCATTTCGTTTTGGGTCTCCTTACTTCCCCCATTTCTCTCACTTCCATCCAATCACTTACCAAGTTCTAGCAATTCTACTTCCTTGCCCTAGAACTCAGTTTTCTAACTCCCTAAGGCCATTTAACCTCCTCTTTAGTCCAACATACTCAGTACTGCACCTCTGCATTGTCTTCAGAGCCCTCTGGCCAGTGGTATCTGGGCAATGTGACACAGTGAGAGTTTCATGACTGTGTGTTTTTTGTTTGTTTTTACTTTTTAGCGAGAGAAATAACTTAAGTATGAACTGCAAATGGTCATTACTGTTACACAAAAACAGGAATGTCATGATAATGCCTGGCTAAATATTTTATTTGACTAAAGCAGCAGCTCCAGATTTTTCATAATCTATTTCATTTTATGAGAATCAGCCATGTAGCTGATCTGTTTGGATGAATACTGGAGACATACAGATATGGGCTCAACTTTAGATCTCATCATTTATTTTACTTTTCTAAAACTCAGATGCCTAATACTTGAAATGAGAATAACAACAATCTACTTCATAAGGTTAAGATTAAATAAGGTACATAAAGCACCTGATTCTAAGTATTCTCTAAATATTTATTAAATGAATTATTGAATGAATGTTTCCCTACCTAGAATAGCTCCTCTCTCACATCTTCATCCAAATAACTTCTACTTGTCCTTTAAAACTTGCCTGCAGTCATCCTTAATTTCCCCAGAATGACTTGTATCCCATTTCTGTTTCTACAGCTCGTGGTGCATATCTGTTTATCACACACTCTATAATTACTGATGTCCTTGTTGGTCTCCCAAGTTATATTTTAGTAAATTCCTTGAGGATCACATTTTATTTGACTTTGTATCTGCTGCAATTAATGTGGTTCCTGGCACTGTTTATTATGGAACCACTGTTTATTCACTATTTCAGTAAATGCTGAATGAATACTTAATACCCAAATAATAACCAAAGGCCTTGTACTATAATGAACTTTACTAATTTTATTCTAAGGAAGTGCAATGTTACAATATATTTGAAAAAAAAAAAAGGGGGGGCCGGCCTGTGGCTCACTCGGTAGAGTGCGGTGCTGATAACACCAAGGCCACGGGTTCGGATCCCATATAGGGATGGCCGGTTCGCTCACTGGCTGAGCGTGGTGCTGACAACACCAAGTCAAGGGCTGAGATCCCTTTACCGGTCATCTTTA
>NW_007742098.1:0-8830 GCF_000696425.1 Galeopterus variegatus
AGAATTGACTTCCAAGTCATTCTTTTTGCTTAAAAAACATTTTGGGTTGGCTGGAAAAAAAAACAAAAAACAAAACCATTTATGCATTAGTGTTATATCAAGGTAAAGTACTAATAAATTCACATCGTGGAAAAAGCAAAATGTGTTTAACATTTGCCAGAAAGAACAGAGGTACCCTCCCTCTTCATGTCATTACTTTCAGAGGATAAATATTTTCATTAACTTTAAGAAAGATGAGAAAAAACCTTTAACAGAGGTGAAACATTTTTATTTTCTTATCTTCAATGACCAAGAGCAAATGACACAATAAAATGACTTTCCTCATTTAGTCATTGCTCCATCTGATAAACCTAGAAGATATTTATGCCTCCAGCATTCTCAAGGGCAAAACTCTGTGGTTAACAAAGGCAGAAGTGTCACTGTGCCACCCAGCAGTGGGACTGGGGGTGGAGGTGGCAGGAAGGAGGCTGGGGCAGCGAGAGATGGGGTCAGAGAAGCTCAGTTCTGTTACTCAAGCAGAAACTTTTGGGAACAAGATTTGTGAGTCTAATGAATCAGCTCTATAATTTGGGCTCTCCACCACACCATTAACAACCTGAGGCAATATTGTTTGCTCAGAACAAAATGCCAAACTAACCAACACCTCCTCCCAGGAATTACAGCAGAAACCATCAAATAAACTGACGGAGGTCTTGGCTTGACCATTTCAGAGTTCTTTTCCTGATTTCCATCATTCTAAAAGACACTGTGAAATTGAATCACAGAAAATGGCAGAGCACCTAAACATATTCAGCCAGCACTGCAAGTATCCCCAGATTTCAAAAGTGGACTGTAGAAAGATCATTGCAGGAAGGAGATAAGCGCATAACCACGACATAGTTTAGAAACCCAGCAAAGAACAAATTATGAGACAGAAAGCTTATCCCTGGCTAAACGTTTCCTTCACTCCCACCCTCCAGAAATGCTCACAAGAGATTTAACATCTCTCCAGTTACAACAGCACGTCCCCGCCCACCTACACCTTTGCGTTCCATCCCTTCTGCCATCTGGATGGCTTGCTGGGGACAGATTGTCAGGTAACCGGCATTCTGTTAAGGAAGTTAGATCTCCAAGGTCTGACCCAAAGGCACCTCCAACCACCTCCCACATAAACCAGCTCTGCTATTCTCTGTTCCTTCTCTAAACTTCATACTATTTTCTCCATAGGGGAATCTTCCTCTTCCTAACTTTCAAAACTTAATTCTCTAGCAAGTTAAGTCTTGGGTCCATTCACCCTCCTGGCCTTGTCTGCAACAGCTGTCATCTGATGTAAATATATTAACTCCATGCTTTAATTGGTTTACCCACTGAACTGGCACCACACATACTTCTAGGGTCTCCTGACCTGTTCAGCGCTCCTACCCACAGTCTTCAGCTAATTCTTTTACATAAATCATATCTTCTACAACTTTCACACATTTCTAGTGCTGGTAGTAGCCCAGGTACCACCTGTTATCTGATAGATGAAGACACAGACATTCAGAGAGGTTAAGTGGCTTACTAAGGTCACACGGGGGAGTGGCACAATGTGTCAGCCTGCTGGTATGGCTGGGAAGGAGTGGGAGCCTGGTACTGACTTCACTAGAAGGCAGAGGAAGCTCTAGTTATATTGAGCTTGTTTTACAGATCCTAAAACAAGTATATCTAACTGTAAACTGTTCGTGGAACAGTCTCAATTCTACAGGGGTCCAAACACCTAAAAGTTTTACTCTTTTCTAATCATTACTCCCAAATGGGCCATGGCCAGTCTTCCTGCCCCGATGAGCACAGGGTCACTTAACATTTTGGGCAGACTGGTCACTTTGAGTCATGAAGAACTCATTTTGTATAAAATCCCATCTCATAGCTGATTCAAACTTTCCCCTCCCTCATCACATACCAGTCTTGGGGCTTATAAAACCCGAGAAGGGTGACAGAGACTGACCTGCACTTTGTCCTTTCCTCCCCTGCTCTTCTGTTTGGAGGGAGTGGGGTGGAGTGGTGTGGTCTGTCTCTGGATGTCTCCACCCAAAGCTCTTCCTCCTTCATGTGTTTAGTTGGGGAGGAGGGGTAGAGGAGGACAAGGGCTTCTTTCTTGTCCAGCTGTGCTGAATTCTCTCTGATGGTTGTCACTGTGTTTCAGCTAACACTAATGTGGCCTCCCATGCCCTCTGTGCAGCAGGTGGCCCAGCCTAGGTTCTACAGTGTCCCTGCGTGAGTTCTTTGGAGGGCTGTGCTGGGGTAGAGGGTGGGTCCCCAAGTGCAGGTCCTGACAGGAGATTTCCTTCAAGCCCCACTCAGCCCTCCTAGGGCACATGCACGCTTCTTGGGTGGGAGGCAGGGGAGAGGGTTCGCACGTCCCCGTGAATCCCATCACCTGTATACATGCTTGTCACACAGAACAGAGGAAGGGCAGGCTGCTCTGTGAACATTCCTCTCTGGGGGAGAAGGAAAGGCTATTTCATTTTCAGTAGAGTGGGCTCAGGTAAGTACAGGAAAAGACAAAGTGGAGACCGTACAGACACCTCCTGGGGAGTTTCGCTTAAAGAGAAATTGAGCAGGAGGTTGAGGATGATGTTCAGCCGAGGGAAGGGGTTTATTTGATGTATTCGACACTGCTGATCACTCCTCCTGTTTCTTAGACTCTTCGTGGTTCCTATTATCTGACCATTCCTGGAGCATCAGCCCTCAATCCCTCTCTAGTCCTTCTTGGCTATACCAGGTCTCATCCAGTACTGGCTCCCAGTTTTCTATCTCCAGCCCAGACTTCTGCCCTAAACTCAACACTTGGACATCAAGCTGCATAACCGACACCTCTATTTTGACATTTAATAGGATCTCAGCCAGTTGCCCAGTCTCAAACTATTGGAGCCATCCTTTCTCTCACAATTTCACATTCAATCCCACTGAATCTCCTTCTAGAATCTTCTCACCCTCCTATCAGTACCTGGTCCAGGCCACTACCCTTTCTCACTTGGATCATTCCATTAGCTTCTGGTCTTGTTGCTTTCATCCTTGTCCCTCAGTGTCTATTCTCCACACCAGAGCAAAATGACCCATTGAAAACGAAAGCCGGATCATGCCACTCAGCTCCATTTAACCCAGCAGAGAACTCAGAGTCGTAACGATGACACCCGTTCTGCCTCACCTCCCTGCTCGCCTCTCCTACCACCCCCTCACTCACTCGCTTCTTGACAGCAAAGCACACTCTTGCTTTAAACCCTCTGCACTTGTTTCTCCATCTGCCTGAGACATTCCTCCCCCGGATACTACAGGACTAACTCCCTCACCTCCTTCAGGTTCCACTCTAATGTCATCTTCTCAGAAAAGCCTTCCCCAAGCACCACAGCAGATAATATCCAAATCTAGTCTACGATTCCCACATTGTAAAAGAATTATACTTTCAAGTAGAAATTTAAAATTTGAAAAACGTTTGGAGCATAAGAACCTATCTCCCTGACATTCATTCAAAGGTAGTTAGTGGTCACCTATTGTGTACAAGGCACGAGTCACAAAGTAAATAGCAACCACCCCTGCTTTTAATCAATGTATAAGGGAACTGTCAGAATTAGTAGTAACCCGGGATTGAGAGGCTGATGGTGGGTCTCGGAACAGAACAAGCTGGTGACAGCTCCATCTATTCAACAACACCAATTAGGCTCTGGAAACCTTCTGGGAGTTTGCTGATGTTGGGTAGCTAGTTTAATAAAGAAACTTTTATAAATAGATCCCTCCAGTCAGATTCTATTACAGATGAAAATTTCTGCCTTGTTCTAGCCCTGGAAAAAAAAAAAAAAAGGCTTTCCTCTTTTCCTCTGTTTCTCCCTTATGTTTGTCATAATACTTTCACACTTCAGGGTGTTTAGAAATTGACCAGAAAAAATTCAATGAGAAATATGAAAGGTTCAGAGTGAAAGCTAAGAGAATAATGAAGTCCATTCCTTCTCTTGGATGACAGCACTTCTAAAATAAAATGAAAACAAACTTGAAGAGCAAACAAAACAGCTTCAAAGGCAGAAAAAAAAGGGCAACCTAACAAAGGAAGCCTTGGTCAGTAGCTCAGCGGCTCCTGGAGCAGAGACTTGGATGAGATGAGATCTGTCAAAGGATGGAGTCAAATTCAGTGCAGTCAAGGAATAATGCACCCAGCCCCCCATATGTATATTTTCTTCCAGCAGTGACAGCCCCGCGGCTTCTTCTTCCATGGGCACAAACTGAACTCTGCCTGGAAATCAGAAATTCAGAACCTCGTTTCTCCTGCGTTGCCCAGAGGCTGCAGGCCAGCCTCTGATCATTTCATCTGTCCCAGTGTTGTATACAGAAGAACGAGCCTCCTCCTGTCCTCTTGGGTGAGTTTCAAGATACACACTCAGCCCTCTAATGACTGCATGGGATTTAGATTCTTCTCTTCAGCTACACTGTCAACCTCTGAAGTTCAGTGTCCGTGTCTATTTATTTCTACTTCTAAACAGTGAAAGAAAGAAACAAATACACCACTGACCCTTTTTATAAAAGGTTTCAGATGAACGATTTTACTTGCAGGGAATGCTGGACTCAAAAAAATGCTTCCTGTCATTTCTCCACCTTTTTGAAGAGCAGTCCTTCCAAAGCTTCATGACTGTGATGTTCCTCTGTGTCTATGGGGAAGATTCTTGGGCAGATCAGTAATCACCTACCAGTAGGGAGAAGCTAAGCCAACAGTTGTTTCTCCAACTACATCTGCATGTGTGACTCACTATTGCTGGTGTCAGCATTAATCAAACTGTCAAAAGTAGGAGGAAGTCAGCAACACGTCTGGTCCTATCATAAGTCCACTGGCATGATATAAATTCCAGTACTGCCTACCCAAGTTTAAGGTTCTCTCCCCTCCCCCTCATCCCCCTCCTCCACATCCTGCTTCCCTCCCTCCCTCCCTCCTTTCCTTCTTTCTTTCCTTGTTAACTCTGATTCTGGTACTGATAGCACATAAAATAAGTCCTCAGCTGCCAAAGTAGGGGAGAACTATAGGCTTATGGTATGCCTATTTTTCATTTGTAGAGACAATATATATAACCTGCATTCCCTAATATGATAGTTGTAGCCCTAAATGGCATTACACAATTATTTATGCAATTTTTTCATGGGAAAAAAATAGAGCAGAGAAGAAAAAGAACATTGCTCGTACAATCCAGATCTCGATATACAGCTCCTCAGGTTCTCCGGAAGTTGCAGGGCATTTAAGTCAACTGGGATCATGCTGTTTATAGCAAGATAGGCTATTTTACTTGTTCTACCTCAAAGTTTGGATGTCATCACTACTGATACAAACATTTTTCAGGATGACTAAAAAGCAGAAATATTAATAACTCATTCAGAAAAGCGGCAATCAGCCTTTTTATCATAACATGAATTGCTACAAAGAAACTAGATTTTGCAAAGTATGTTTTTCTTTGCCTGTAACATCTCGTGAAAATATATGTTATGCTCTGTTCTTGCAAACTGAGGCTGTCATTTTCTTGACTTAAACCCATCTATTGACTATATGCTCAACATTCGTTTCTTGCTTCTGGTAAAAAAGAGGTATTAGACAAAGCCATTCATTCAGTGGTATTTACTGAGACCTCCTTATTTCCCCATTTTACCCTTGTGAAAAATATGGAAAACAAGGTTTAATTGAGACCATCCCAATTGATGTCCAGTCTGTCATGTCCGAGAGCCCTGTGGTTTTATGGTGCCTATAACCTTATGTAATTTGGTCAACAGTATTTATGGAGTGCTTAATTATAGGGGAATAAAAAATGACTGAGGAAGAGTCAGGCCTTACCCCTACATACACGTTACTAAAAGAGAAAGCAAATCTTTTTGAATAAAATATAATTAAATATTTTGAAATATACTAACTCATAAAGATATTTTACATTTTCAAAGTATTTAAGTATGGATATCATCCATAAATCCTTTTCCAAAGTGCTCCAATGCCAACTAGGTTACATCGTGTATAAGAACCTCTGGGAAGTGTCTGTATTTATAAGAACTACTGTTTCCATATCAGTGGAGAGGTATTTGTTTGGGCTTACAAGTTGGAAAATAGAAATAGTTTTATAAAATATAGCTAAATACTATGATCTTTACTTTAAAATGCATTTATTCCCAGTGGCAGTTGAAAAAACAGTGTAGCAGAAAACTTGAAGGTATCTCCAAAAAATAATAATAATTTCTAAAACAACCCAAATGTACAGCTTCATAGTGTAAAAAATACTTTGACAAATACTACATTATTTGTGCCTCACAACAATGATGTGAAGTGGGCATTACTCTCACTTTAAGAAAAGAAAACTAAGGCTCTCGAGTAGCTAATAGGCTCGTCCAAGGTCAGAGGTAACAAATATCAGAGACGGGATTCTTAACCCTAATCTCACTACTTCAAATCTGGCATTCCAAAACAGCTCATCAAATTAAGTATGAAAAAAGGAAATCAATACCCATGTGATGTAACAATTTTCCATTAGACACTCTCAGAATCCGAAAGTAAAAGTGGGCTTATTCAGGTGCCCGCTATTGCTATTTCTGCCTGCTTAGAAACCAACCCCACTTCTGGTAACAGCTCCCTGCCTGTCCATGGGAGGAGCTACTACCTACCCCTCAGTCTACAGGGTTCAGGTGGAGCTAAGCCTACCCCCTCCAAGACATGTGACCTCTGCCTGGCTTCTCTCTCTCTCTCTCTCCCTCTCACACACACACACACATGCACGCATGCACGCACATGCACACACGCACACGCGTGCCTTTGTGATTAGCCCAGAGACAGACAAGAGATCAAAACCAGGTTGATCTGAACTGATGGGACTCAATACTGGGACATTTTCAGGGGGAACTCTTGGGATGATAAGCTCTCTCACTTGTAGGTTCAAGTTGAACAGGATTTGAGTATGAAACTCCCCACATGTAGAGAAAGCCTGTCTGGGAAAAGAACCAACCCAGAGGAGAGCAGCCGTGCCACAGAGAGCAGCCACAACTGGGAGAGCCAGAGAGCACGGTGGCATAGAGCAGCTGGAACCAGGACCCCCTGGATTCTGCAGTGGAATGATTCTGATACATGTCCCTTTCCACTTAAGCCACGCTGAGTTGGATTTTTGTTACTTACATGCATTCAAAAGGGTCCTTACTGATAAATTACTTCAGTCATACACAAACAGAATTAACTGAGATGGGACTACATAATCAGCCCTGTTTCCTCTAGAACCTTCTCTTTATTTTTAACATTGGAAAAAGAAAATCTACCCTTGAAAGTCTAGCAAAGTCAGATTAAAACAGCCCAAGCTGACCTGTGGACCCAAGAACTAGGCTGAATATAATGAGAAACATTCCAAAAATTTAACAAGTGGAAAAATAGCCTGGTGCGCCTCTTTGTGAACATGCTCCTCAATGTCAACAAGCCTGCGGCACTACTAAATGTCACAAGGTCAATTCCACTGAAATAGGGTTTTTATATATTGTCAGATTTCTTATTTATTCAGTTGAAAATAGAATCTTTTCTATTGATGTTTTTAAAAAAAATCCATGGTCTGATTTTAATTGGAAACAGTCACCTTGGTTAAGCACCAGCACATGGAGGGGGGTGCACACATCGGAGCTTCTCTAGCAAAATGACTGCAGGGGTGTAGGTCTGCCTAGGGTCTGTCAGAACCACCTCCCTCTAATTTGCCTCCTTGATGGACTTGACAGAGAATGAAAGAAGCCAGACTTGTAAGATGACTATCAAAACCTAAAAAAGAATCCATCTGAATGATTTTCCCACTTCTTCCAATTATTAAGATCAATGTATAGGATCCAAAAGATACTAACCATATTGGAATTACCATTGCCTGAAAGACACTAATCATATTGGAATTTCTAACCCCAAAGTTGTCACAGGTAGAGCAAGGTATATTTTGAGAAGAGGCAATTAACTGACCACATTGATAAACAAGATATGCAGGTTTAAATTCCAAATACAAAAGCACCATTTTCCACTTACACTTGGTGATGCCTTTGGTAATAGACGGCTGTTGGTCTAGAGTTCCTGGCTTGAAACAGGGCACAGATATCATCAACATACCAAACTATCTCTGAAGCTGGTGTGTCAGCTTGTCAACTTGACAAGCTGTCACATCGGAAGCTCTCAATGGAAGTTTACTGAGTCTATTCTTCGCCTTCTTTTGTGATTTTATATATATCTGTCTGGGCTTAAGTGTTAGGAGCTGCTCTTTAGACCTTCACAGAAGAAAATTTTGAAATCATGGACAGGGTGAGCCTTTCTGAGTAGTGGCTATGTGATGAAAATCTAAATTAAAAACTAGCCACTAACTTATGGACATTAAAAAAAATCTGAGGGCTGTCTGGTTAGTTCAGTTGGTTAGAGGGTCATGTTGGTGACATCAAGGTCAAGAGCTTGGATCCCCCTACTAGCCAGTTGCCAGAAAAAAAACCCTTATGTGACACAGTAATAAGAAAACTTGTTTAGTTTGGGAAAATAAAATCACTTTGTAAAATGCTATTCCTTTCAACATAGTTGTGTTATTTTCTGGAGGTTGATTCTATAAATTCCCATGCCAAAGCGGTAGGTAGAAGTTCCAGTAACAACAGGCCTTCTCTCTTAGGGAAAATGTAAAAAGATAAAATTACTATCTTTCTTCTTTCCCAGAGATAGTTAAGCGTGTGCCACATGTCCTTCTGGCATATCGATGCTTCTCTAGCTAACAATTTTGTGCAATATGTATTTCAAAAAAGTTCTAAATTTTATTTAAGGAAAAAATCCCTTCCATTTCATTTAATGTTTTTTTTTTTTTTTTTT
>NW_007742098.1:9830-20433 GCF_000696425.1 Galeopterus variegatus
CCCTCGGCGGGAGCGCCACCGCGCTCCCAAGTGGCGCACTGTAGCAGTGCGCCACTGGGCCGGCCCTCATTTAATGTTTTATCTAACCATGTTTCAATAATTACCTGTTATTACTGTAAGATAACCTTTGCTACCTACTTTTGTAACCTGAATCGGCAGAGAAGGATTCCATCTATGTCCTCTGTTTTCCCTGGCTTTCAGATCATTCTACATGGATCCTTCTGATTGTGATACATGCTTCTTGGCAGAATTTGTATTTACACAATAAAATAATAAAGGGGAAAATCCCAATTTGATTCTCAATATACATTCTAAGCAAGGATAATGCTAGAACGAAAAGATGGTCTTTACAGAATGCTACAATCACCTGAGCACTTGTCTTTCTAATACCTTTGGCATTACTTAGCCCTACAATGAATCAAGGACCTTTGAATTAGGGACTGACAGGTGACATATCTGAATTGACAGTCATATCATCTATCTATCTATCTACATACAGTGCTTTACAGTTTAGAATATGCTTTCACATAAATTGTCTGATACACACAAACCTGAGAAGCAGGCATCATCCACATTTTAAAGAGAAGAAAACTGAAATTCAGAGACACCATATGACTTGATCTAGGTCATGCAGCTAAAAAGAGACCAAATCAGAACAACTGAAGAAGCCACTAAGGAGCCAGCATCCACTATCTGGAAAAATACCACAGGCAAGAACGTCAGTGTAAACAGAGTACACAGAGTAAACCTACATCTACATACAAAGCTTTTCATGCACACGGGAGAAGGGCAGAGTCCTGCCGAGATGCTCAAGATCTCCACTAAAAGGATCAACAAATAACCATTGCAGTTTTGCATGTGATAACCATGAGCTGATTCAATAGTTTCCACTAAACTACCAGTGATTTTATCTTCTGATCGCTGTGCCTCCATAAGTGTAATCAATAATAGCACACGGGAAATTAGTACTTGTCGAGCTCTTATTAAAATGTTTTATATTGTTTTAATACAGACACAGCCCACAGGGCACCAGGGGCTACAGAGGATCAAGGCTGTGTTCAGGCAGACCAGGCTGAGTCCAGGCTCTGCCATTCACAGCAGTGAGGCTAAGTGCTCACCTCCCCTGGCCTCCTACCATGTAAGTAGGCTATAGTCAGGACTGGGTAAGACATTGCATGTGGAACTCCAGGACCTGGCCACAGCAGGGCTTCCAGATGGCTCAGCTTCTATTTCTCTTCATTATATCAAAAGAACAAACATTTGTACAACTAATATAATATGTAAAGTGCTTTCAAATAAAGAAAAATTTGATCTAGTCATACTTATTAAGTAACATGTTCAGATCAAGAAATATTAGACTTTCAGGTGAATTGACTTTCTAATAATTTAGAAACAATGTAGGAAGAGTTTTGATAGTACCTAATACCTTACCCCAGGCAACGATGTTATCGTTTTATTTAGATGAGAGCATTCAAAACACAAGAACTTCTACATTATGGATTTTACTCACTAATATGTAAAAAAAAGTTTGTGCAATGATATGCATTTCTCTTACTATTGAGGACTCTCTATTTTATCATGTGAAAACACAAATTCTATTTCATTTCTCCATATGTATTTCTTTAAATGGAGGCCTCTATAAATGGTAGTAAGTTCAGCATTTGGAAACTTTTTCCTTTTTTTTAAAAAAATAGATTTGAGGGATGTGGCCCTTAAACCTTATTAATTCTATCACTCTCCTTTATTATTTGTTTTAAGAATACTTTGACTTCTTCTAAGTATCATTCATGTCTAAAACCTCCAAAGTTTGCAATTAGGTCCTAAATACTGGAAATATTTTCCTCCTGATATATTTCCCATACTTACAGTTACTATCTCATCTCCACCAAATTCAGATCAAAAGCTGATCTACCATGTGCTATATGCACATTAATAATGTGTGGGACATCTTGTTTGTGCTAAAATGAGATAACAGATGTTGAAGTACTCTGAAAATTTAAAAGCATTATGCACATTAAGGCATAATTATACAAATGTGACTGCAACATTTATTAGGGATATGGAAATGGGGGAGCATTTTAGAACTTTTGGGCAAATGAGTCCAATTTAGACTTATAGGCTACAGAAGCTATGTTTTCAACAAGATAGAAAACCCATTGTTTAGATGTATTTACATCATTACATTCAGTAGTTTAGAAAATGCTGTTAGTGCTGAACTCAATTTTGTTTCTCACGTATTCATTTTAGATAATTTGATGTCAGAATATTGCTATATCAGAATAAAAGCAAACAACAGCCACAATATTTGCAAATCCTCTGCATTCCAAGACAGGTATTTTAAAATATTGGTTCAAACTGAAAACAAGCAATTAAACACCACTCTAGTGTTACATTTTAAATATTTGCTAACAAAGAAATTTGATAGGTGGGATAGACATTAAAAAATTGATCTCAATTTAACTTTAAGCATTGGGTTTTCCAAGTTAAGCAAAGCACTTTCAAACATTAGTTGAGCAGACCTTAAGAAGGCAAAACTCCTCTAATTATCGTAGCCTCCAAGGTTTCTGGCCTTGGGCTAGAATTCCACATCACTCTAGTGGGTTCTCAGTTAAACCTGAAGAAGTAGAGGCGGTTCTAAGAACATGAATCTGTCCTGGTGATCTTCTCTCAACTGCATTCTCCTTTCTCTTAGTAGGTAAAAAAGAAAGCCTGAAGGTGGACTTCTGCATTTTAGTGGGAAACAGACACAGGTTAGGCAAGCATTAACCAAGCTGCAGTAAACCTCTTGGGAGACGCCCTGAAGGAAAGAACCACAGGAACCGAGCTCCTGGTTCACAGGAGGTGTAACTAGCTGCTTGCTTACAGGAATTTTAATTGCTAATTCAAGTCTTTAGGAAGGCTCAACTTGATTGGCTAAGCATATAACTTCAGGAAAGAATATGGTCTACAAAGAGCATAACAGGTTGTTTAAAAAAAGCCAATGGATTTCAAAAAATATTACAGCAATGACCAGAAAAAGGAATAAGAAAAAAAAAATCAATTGACTGGTTGAGTGGTGGAAAAGTGACATAAATCGAACAGTTGGACAACAAATTTACTGAGTATTTTATATTTTGGCAGGTTAAAGTTTGAAACGGCACTATTTTTAAGAAGCACGCGTTCATTTTCCCATGATTTTTGGTCTTGCTAGACTAGAGAGCCTCCTCAAAACAAATTTAAAAACTGTAATTAACACAACCTAAAGAGTTGTAATCCCAGAGTCCCTTTTTCTTATGGATCAGATTACCGTAGTGCTATCTCCTATTTTCTGTGCAGCAAAAGTGGGTTTATTGATTGGCAGGATTTTAGAAAGCTTCTAATAAGCTCCTGGTTGCTGAATGACCATGTCTCCATCGGTCATTCCATCGCTGTCAGTCGTACACATGAGGTAAATACACACACTCTCACAGAAGCTCTCTGTAGCTCACCACATCCCATCACCTCGCTTTTCTCACCCTTCTTTCCACTTTTGGGCTTTTCTCACCTGGCCAGATAGAAATTCATTCAATTTTCTCAAAGCAAGACAATTCCTGACAGGGGTGTATTTCCGACTGACATAACAGAGAAAACATTTGGGGTATTCAAAAGACGGCACCGCCCCTGCTTGTGAATCTCAGGAGGAAAGGAAAAGAGCGCTTTTGCTAGGTTAACTCTGAGTGTCCATCCATCGGCCGAAGAGTAATTAATTCCGTCTTGAAAAAACTTCACTACGTGGAGAAATTTCATAAATTATACAAGCAGCTGAGATTGGTAATTCTGTTACCAAAGTTGACAAGTCAACAATGGCTAATGTCATGGAAGAACTATCCTACCTTACCCACATGATTCAAGGTTAAAACAAATCATGTTTCTAGAACGCTGTCATTAGAGAAATTTAACCACATATGTGATCCACAAATATTAACAAATAGGAAATAAATGAACAGCTTGGGAACAAAAGCTTTCAGACTCCCTTTTACAAAGAACACCAGGGAAAACAGTGATAAAGATTAAAAGACAATACCTAACTACAGGGAAAGGGAAATTTATTCTTTTCTTGACTCTCCTACATTTCCCACTTCTCTTCAATAAGAAGTTCTCCATAGCCCCAGCATTGCCATTCCCTGCCCAGAGGACCTTGAGAACAGTTCAATATTGAGAAAACTGAAAGGAAACACAATATCCCAGGCCCTCTCACTCCAAGGCATTTGCAGGCAGAATAGTCACGGCTTCCAGATGCTCACATTTTTCTTTCATGAGCTACAGCATAGAATGTTTACCAAAAGCTTTTAGAAACAGAATCTCACCAAACAGTTGATGAAAATATTTAACAACCAATGCAAAGCGATTACAGTCAAATTTTCACCTTGAGATTCTCATCTTAGGTGTGGGAGGCAGAGAGAAGACTCTTAGCACATCAGTGTGAACCTAGAATGAGGATGAAAAGAGTTGATTCTGCCAACAGTTGTCAACAAATCCACATCTCTGAATCTCGGTGAAACTGCACAGCTTGCTGCCTGTCTGCACGTGCCTTAAGAAGAGCACCACTGTTTGGTTATGGCTGACTCAAGTTTCTCAGCAGTGAGCAGAAGACAGGCTAGACAGGGACATCCATACCAAAAGCATGGAAAGGTACGAAAGTGACAGGTGTCTCTTTTCAATTATTTGTGTCAGGCAGCATCATCATTTCCAATCTTTCAGGGTGACAATATGAGAAGAGGCAACTAGCCCCAGTAGCACAATTCTATACAAACGTGTAAACTTGGGAGGAAATTAACAACATTACACAGAGTTAATCCTTCCCCCCAACGTCCCCCCATTATCCAACCAATGTACATTTCATAATCTAGACTTTTATCATTACTCATTTTCATTATGACTAGATCCTGACACAGTATTATTCCCTTTAGGGCAAAGACTTTCTGGGTGCCATGAGAGCAGACATAATTTCTTCAGTAAGAATGGATAATAAGGATGTGTGTATACACTCTATTCCCAGAAATTTCTGTTTCAGTCTAGTTCAAGCCAGCAGGAAAAGAAAGGCACGGCATAAAGTGGTAAAATTCTGGTGTGTGTAGAAAACAAGCATCCACCGTAAGCTACTGTTCAATATTAGAATGCATTACCTGACATGGGTGAAAGGCAAACAGATCAGAGGCTTTTGATACCTTACCTGGGCCATCTGCCTCTCCAGTTTTGATCGGGGAATATCATCAAAGTAGTTTTCATTCCTTCTCCTCCTTGCATCGCCCTGCATGATAATGTGAGGAACGTCTAGGGAGCCACCAGTGGTGTAAGTGCTTTGGCTAAGTGATGGAGACAACTGAGGAGGAGTGTGATTACCACTGGGTTCCTGAATGGAAATACATCATGAAATAAATACCAAGTTCTGTGGCTAACCTCTGGTTTCAAAATTGAGAAATACTGACAAGACAAAATGTGGGGGTGGGGAGCTGTTTTTGAAACAACCGCCAAGGAATGGATGATATCCCACCACTTTATCAATGGCATTAACTAGTCAATGCTTTTTCCCCTAAGCATTTCAGGTCAAAGGTTTCGAGAATAAAGAATCAAGCTCTGTTTGCATAAATCAGCACTATGGATGATCTCAGGAGGCAGGCACACCTATCTATGTTGGGCCCCTGACACTAGCATGTGTGTTTGCAAGAGAAGGGACTGGGTCTTCATGGGGGCAGAGCATCCTCACCATGGTAGACACCATGACGAGAATGCTAAATGGAGATCCAGTCTGTCCTGATCCTCCACCAAGGGGTAGTCTGACAATAGGGCCGAGAAGAGGACACAGTATAGCAACACAGCACGTCACACGCACAGACTGCAGAGCAATGCTTATCGTGACAGAGGATGCTTTTCAATGGCAAAGACGACTCAAGCAGAGGGGCACTGGCCAGGAGTAAGAAAAGGGGTGCAGACAGCTGAGGATGGGGATCGTGCTGCTTCTCCAGGCCACTTCTCCCCCAGATGTCCTGGACCTCCTTTGACAGATTGAGATCCTGCACTTTTTCTTGGGAATGTCTGTCTTTGATCTGTTTGTTGTTCCCTTAAGTCCCTTCTGGGGAGTCAGAGTGAGAGGTTCGGAAGGGGGAGAGAGCAGGGTCAGCAGCAGGAAGCAGCTCCTCTAGAGAGTCCTTTTAGGCTGATTCCACTGACGGTGACTGTATCTTCCTCCCCTCCCTTGTTGCAAAATGAAGGCAAGACAATCATCCCTTTCTAGCCTCATTTCCCCCAATTTATTTGAGGTTCCTCTTCCTGAGGGGAATAATGAGTCCTATTTCTACTTTTACTGCTCCCAGAGCCCTCGAGTAGCCTCCAATATCCAGTGTATCCCAATTCCCCTAACAGTCAGTTTTCCCCATGGCTCCCTCCTGGAGCCAGTCCTCTTGCATTCCCTGAAATCTTTTGTGTGTTTCCTTCTCCTTCAAGGCTGAATCGGACTGAGGATCCTAACAGCGTCCCTCCTGCCCGCCCCTCTGCTATCCTGCAGTCACTCTGCTGCTGGCTGAAGTTCCCTGAGCAGAGGTGGCTGCTGCAGCTCACCGCTGGATGGCACTTGTGGAAGTGCCGTGCTGTGTCCGTCATGTCTGTCACTACTTATCCTGCCACTCGCAGAAAGGAAATCGGAGTGGGAACCCTCCAACGTGCCAGGGGGATCTCAGCGTTTTGGTGAACTTTAGGAAAGTTCCTGTGGGATTCGTGAAAACAAGTGACTGTCAGCTTCTCCTGTTGCTGCCATTTGAGAGAAATCACCTCTCCTGTTTTCTCTTTCTCTCTGCCCTTTCCTTCTTACCTTCCTGCCCCTCCCTCCTGTGGTTTCTCTCTAGTTTTTCTACCCTTAATTCTGAATCATGGCTGAAATAAAGAAATATAGTTTATTAAGTTTTAGATTTTCTATTCTTAACTTTTGAAGTGGGTAAAGCTGCATAATTTTCACTTCTTGAAATACAGAAGACCCTCAGGTTAATTTTAAGTGGATCTTTACTTAACTGTGGTCCTTGATCAATTTTCTTTCTGTGGGTTGGAGGAGTCTGACAGAAAACTCATTTCCTCTCTCTCGGCATAGATGGGAGTGTGGGGATGGGAGCTGAGGGAGTGGTTCTTTAAGGGCGGTGGTTTGTCAGACTGAATTCCATTGTGGGCATATATCTAAATCTCAAAAATATATATTTAACCGAGCGAGAAAAACAAATCTTGTTTAATTAGAACTCAATCAAGAGGGAGATTGTTTTTTATACACAGTAGGAAAGCTATATGGAAAATGGCCTGTACTTCCTGACACACTGCTTCAGTGTTTTATTGCACAACGTAATTTTTGAGGATCAGGGTGGAAAACAGAATAAAGGTGCTTGGCACTTACCCTGAGGGTGATGGACCGAGGGGGCTTCTGCGGGGGATCGTCGTGCAGCCTGTCTCCCAGAGATGCCAAAATACGTTTCCTGTGGCCAATCAAATTGATTTTTAAAACCTGAAACAACATATGCTTGGGTTAAATATTTCATTTGAGAAAAAAATAACTTTTTATATGTCCTAAAACATGAGGAGTGAAAAGAGAATTGTGCCAAGATCCCCCTGTACCGTGAGGGATGTGGTGTGACATCAGGGTGACTGCTCAGGTGTGGAAGGACAGGAGCAGCACACAGAACGTCTGCAGAGGCAATGCACTGGGGCAGGAAGAGAAGGCAGAGACGGGTCACTTGTACCCGTGCTGCCCAGAGCCCCATTCTCTACGCAGCAGCCACAAGACCCCTCACAAATTCTCACCAGCTCCTGTCACCAAGCAGCTGAAAATGCTCCAGTGGTCCTTATTGCTCTTGGAATAAAACCTGAGTCCTAACCTGGCCTCCAGGCCCAACTGGACTTGCTGTTCTCCATCTCTCTCTATCCATGTCCATGCCTCTCTCCCCTGTATTCAGGATGCTCAGTCGCACTGGCCTCCTCTGTGCCTTCAACACCCCACACTTATTTTCACCTGCTCTGGTCCTTCTGCCTGGAATGTTCCCCCTGACCCTCCCTCAGCCTTGAGATTTTCAAATAATCAGTGACTCTCATCCCTCTGGACGTTGCTCAAATGTTGCCCCCTCAGAGAGGCCGTCCCTGGCCTCCTTGCTAAAAGAGCTGTGCCCTCAACCCCTTTCACGCTCTACTCTGTGATCCTCTTTCTGTTATTCTATGAGAGCTGTATTTACAGGTTCAGTGTTTGTGTTCCACCCCTCCCATGCCAGCTCGGGGAGAGCACAGCACCCATTGATGTTTATCACTATTACTTCCCAAACGCCTGGAGCAATGCTGGAAGAAATAGGGGCTCAATGAATATGAAAGAATGAATGTTAGTAGAGATGAAAGTAGCAAAAACTAGGGTTAGAATCAAGCATTACCTGCTTGAGGTAGACTCAGAGTCTGCCCAGGGTAGTATTTTGAGTCTGACAGTACCACCCAGGGTGCTAAGAACTGCAGAGACCCTCAGTCCCCAGCCCCATTCCCGGTGCTTTACAAATGCTACCCCTTTCAATCCTCCCAACATCTCTATCTTCTGGATTTACAGATGAGGAAACTAAGGTTCAGAGTGGTTAAGTCACCTACCCAAAAACTAAAACATGGTGGATCTGAGATTTAATCAGGTTTGCCTGATTCCAGGGCTTGTTTTTCTCCAAGGTATATGCTGAAAAGTTGGGTAGATCTCCAAATATTGCTGACTGTTTAAGATAAAATATTATATATCCATTCCTAAAAAATGTATTTACCCCTTTCCTGCCCATGTATATAGTCCCAGGCTATAACACTTCTCATTGGGTAACTAGTTTCCAAAGTAGCTATCCATCGTATAAATTTTTTCCCTCTCCTTTCAAGTTTTAAGGCAGAGGGGTGGGCATTTCTTTGGCATGCATCCTATGCTACCTTTTATTTTTATTTGCCTATTTGTCAGTTAGCCTATTGGCCTTTCCACGTAAACTGATTTAGATTTAAACTAGCACTATATACCCTATTCCTTTTACATTCACCCTCTGACTCATGCCTGTTGATAATGGTAGGATGGTAAATGTTAACCACGGTGAGTGTCTACATGCACCATGGCCCTATGATTTATAAACTCCCATCTTCCCAGGCTGATGAATCCTAATCTTTGCAAGTTTGTTTTATAAAGCAGATCCTCTTTCTCATAGATCGTTTTAGTTGACTTTCTCTGGACCTTCTCCTACCCTATTACAACTGCTTAAGTTTTGTTGAAAAAATGACTCACAATAATCCAGGTATTAGTGCACCATGGCTTTACATTTGAGCTGGACACTGTTTTTTTGCTTTTAATACCCCCTTTAAAATATCCTTTCTAAACACAACTGATTTCTGGCTGGCCTTTTAGCTGCAGTAGGAATAACTAGGGACAGAAGTATACACTGACTGTAAAATTGCTTAATTTTGTTATAGCCGACAGTTCAAAGCCCTTTAATCTTGGAAGGATGGTTTGAATTATTTCTCCACAAATTCCTACCTTACAGTTGTCCATGCAGAAGCCCATCTGCCATCCTTCTGCCCACTCACATAGCCCTGTGTAATCTTTCTGCATTTATATTAACCAGCTTGGCATTTCACTACCTGGAAGAGCTTAGCAGTTTTTGCAAAGCTGGAAATTTCACTATGCGCTCCTTTCAAATGATTTATAAATATGCTAAGTGTATGTGCAGTCCCAGTACTGATTACTTGTAGGCAGCATTGTTTATGCAATCCACAGAAATGCCTTTAACATTGTTTCTTTTTTTTAAAGCATCAAGATCAAAGAATTCCCCCATCTCAGAAAAATACAACATTAACCTTTTCAAAGGTATTTTGCAAGTCTAAATACACTACATTTTCTTATTCTCTTTTATTCTCATGCTCAATTACTTTGCCCAAGGCTTCTATTGGACATAAATTCCTCCCATAAAATCCCCACTGCCTTTCTCCCAGTAGGTAATTTGACCTGATGCTGTTGGTGCTACCTTGAGACCCTGACTCTTGGTAAGAAATGTTTTTGTAGTAATAAAGACACTCAAAATTATTCTGACAAGTAACTGACACTAAAGAACAACTATGGTAAAATTGCCTTCAATGGTATAACCTCCATCATTGCTTTTGGTTTACTCTCCCACAACGCAATTTTGGGCAAGTTACTTGACTCCTCTGATCTGTTTTCTCACCTAGAAAGCGAGAAGGTTAATGCCAATCTTGAACATTGCTGGAAGGAGAAAGAGTAAAATGGTGAAAATAACCACAGTGCCTGGCACAGAGAAGCAGCAACCTTCACAGTGTGCTTGCTCCAGCTAATGAACTCTCAGGATGCATAGAAATCCTGAGCCAGAAGAACAAGGATTTGGTCATTTTCATAAAGTCAGTCATGTCAAATATGCTAGTGCTTTGCATGAAGAGATTTAGCTAACGCTGGAAAAACCCTTATCAAAGTTGCTTATCCTGGGGCCGGCCTGGTGGCGCACTGGATAGTGCGCTGCTTGGGAAGCGCGGCAGTGCTCCCGTCCGAGGTTCGGATCCCACATACAGACCGGTTCCCGCTCACTGGCTGAGCGAGGCGCGGGAG